>NC_079211.1:7600384-7900384 GCF_029633865.1 Lampris incognitus | reverse complement strand
TAATGCATTACATATGTTAGTATGTCTGTTATGAAACTAACTGACACCAAAATGAACATTTTAACAACTATAAAACTATTTTTTAAACAATTTAAAATGGCCGCTGTCCAACGGCTGTAAATACTGCAACGCCTCGGCAGACCAGACATGTTGGCAATAATCACAAATCAAGTTTAGACTATTTCTCTGCACTGGAGGATGCTAGTGTGTTTCTACGACAGAGCAACGAACTTCACGAAGGAAATGACGTGACCAACACACGTCATAAATAGTGACATGACGCACAAATTCCATGATGGTCAAGTTGACCGCTCAGGGTGGTTTTAAGTAGATCTTATAATTTTTTTTGTGCAGTTGATTTAAAACTCATTTTAATGTAAATATATGCAATTTTAGGAGCATTCGGGGAGTGGCAGGTCTGTATCTTTTTTTTTTCTTCCACAAAGTTATTAAACTTTGAGAATCCAGAACCGCTAAATTGACGGCCTTGGTCATTCTAGTGTTACATTTAAAAGATAAGTGGTGGAGCAGACAAACACATAAAATATTTTGCCTTCATTCACTTCATTATATAATGAGAATTCTTCATTACATAAAACAATCCAACCACTCCTCCAGAGAACAAAAGAAAGAGCCTATCTGTGCCTGTAGCCTGTTTAGCACCTTTTGCTTTACTCATGTTTACCCGGGTCTGGATGAACAGAGGGTGTCTTGTTCATTTGTCACATACATAGCTATACTAGTACATCGTTCACTAAATGCTAGGAGGCTTTCTCTAATGATCATGCAAGGCATAATAAATTAAGAAAATATTTAAGAACAAGGAAATATGGAATTCTAGGAAATGATCCATCCAGAAAGGATGAATGACAATATTTCTTTATGTATGTCCGTTAGGGGCGTACTGGCGGACGACATAGGTGAGGAGGAGGTTTATGTATGGTATTCATTTATTTATTTATTACCCCACTCTTCCGAGCCGTCCCGGTCGCTGCTCCACCCCCTCTGCTGATCCAGGGAGGGCTGCAGACTACCACATGCCTCCTCTAATACATGTGGAGTCGCCAGCCGCTTCTTTTCACCTGACAGTGAGGAGTTTCACCAGGGGGACGTAGCGCGTGGGACGATCATGCTGTTCCCCCCAGTTCCCCTTCCCCCCTGAACAGGCACCCCGGCCGACCAGAGGAGGCACTAGTGCAGCGACTAGGTCACATACCCACATCCAGCTTCCCACCCGCAGACATGGGTGGTGTAGCTGTGCCACAGGGGTGGGAAGCTGTGCCACTGTGTCTGTAGGGACGCCCGACCAAGCCAGAGGTATCACGGGGATTCGAGCCGATGATCCCCGTGTTGGTAGGCAACGGAATAGACCACCACAGCACTCAGATGCCCCATGTATGGTCTTTACTCATGGATATCTTATTATTAATTTCATCTCACAGAAACCCAGTCGGTAAGGGAAGTGTACTGATGATGTGATGAAGGTGTATCATACTTGCCTCTCTCACGCCTCTCTCTGACTCGCCCACGTATTTGCTCAGTAGTTCAGGTCCCTGAACAAAGACAGGAAGTTTGAGACTTTATTTAACAATATTAAGGTTGAAACAAAAACCTGTTAACACATCTATGGTACAGTGATTATTGAATACACAACTTCACAAAATAATCAAGCTTACTATACTGCACAGCACATGAAAGTGATAGAATACAATGACACAACGTGAGGAAAATAGACAACACAACAGTCATTTTTATGTCATTTATCTTTGAAATGAAAACTTTTTGATATAAAATTACTCTGAAAGTACTAACTCACTAAAAGGATGCTTAAAAAAAAACCTTGGTGATATCTGCATATTAGATTTCTGTTAACAGTTGACTACTGCTATCATTGACATCGTCAGCCTTCTAGAGATTTATTATATTATTTTTATCAAATATCTCCAGGATGTACGGCTACTGTTTTTCTCAAAGAAACTCTTCATCAGTGGCAACACGGACTGCGGAAAAACAGACAACTAGAAGCTCTGAATGGGTGAAAAAGGTGAAAAATGGTAAAACTGAATAGATGTGAAGAGGACGTGTAGGAAAGGAAATCCGAGTGTTGTTGTTCGCTGTTTACTGGCTGCAGTACTCTTTTACTGTATATACTACATGTGCTATTAAAGTAATGGTTAAAGTACTGAATAAATGCCCTACATGTGGATCAATAAGGTAAAACTACCATATAACTACTATGGCTACTTTTATTACGATAACTACGATTACTCCTACTATGGCTACTCTTAGTAATACTACTACTTCTACTGATACTCTTAGTAATACTACTGCTTCTACTCTTAGTAATACTACTACTTCTACTGCTACCCTTAGTAATACTACCGCTTCTACTGCTACTCTTAGTAATACTAATACTTCTACTGCTACTCTTAGTAATAATACTGCTTCTAGTGCTACCCTTAGTAATAATACTACTGCTACTCTTAGTAATACTACTGCTTCTACTGCTACTCTTAGTAATACTACTGCCTCTACTGCTACTCTTAATAATACTAGTGCTACTCTTAGTAATACTACTACTTCTACTGCTACTCTTAGTAATAATACTGCTTCTAGTGCTACTCTTAGTAATAATACTACTGCTACTCTTAGTAATACTACTGCTTCTACTGCTACTCTTAGTAATACGACTGTCTCTACTGCTACTCTTAATAATACTACTACTTCTACTGCTACTCTTAGTAATAATACTACTTCTACTGCTGCTCTTAGTAATACTACTGCTTCAACAGCTATTACTTCTGCTGCTGTAGTACAATCACTATTAATGTATTACTACCACTATTACCACAATTACTGCTAACACAACTGCTAAAACTACTAGGTTACTTCTGCTGTAACTGCTACTACTGTCACTGCTAAAACTATTTCTAATGCTACTGTACTCTCCACTCTTATCTTGCCCCTCCTGCCTAACCCCCCCCCCCCAACACAGAGGCAGATAAACATCCACTCAGACCCCAGAAGGCTCTTCCTGCCCCTACCCTTAACCCTTTCAACACCTCTGCTCCGACAGGGCAGACAGCACTTCACTGCCAGGCTTTCTGTCTCCAGCAGGAGCCGTGGAGGTCGACTCATTAATCCTGCGGTTCCCCGTGGTGCCGCTCGCTCCGACCCAGCCACTAGCCTCCAGCAGACAGGGTGCCTTCAGAGCCAGCGGCACCCTGGAGATAAAGGCTGTGTGTGAATGTGTTTGTCAGAGTGACAGAGTGTGAGTGTGTGTGTACGCACACATGTGCATGTCTGTTCATTCAAGTACACGGAAGGGCACATTTCTGTGTTTGTGTGTACTGATGCATACAAGCACATGCATGTGTGTGTGTGTTTGCGTGTATTCATTCACCCACGTCTTTGTGTATATGTGTGCATGCATGTTTGTGCACATGTGCATGTTCATGCATGTGTGTGTGTGTATGTGTGTGGAAATGAGAATTTGTGGTTGTGTACTTGTGCAGTTACTTCTATGTGCATCTGCGTGTGTTTGTGTGTGCGCACGCGACTATGTGTAACTATGCATGTTGGCATTAGTGTGTGCGCAGATGTGCACATATGCTTGAGTCCTTACACATTTGTGCGCGTGTGTGTGTGTGTTTATGCGGTTGAAGTGGGAGGAAACTGAAATTGACAGGATGATAATGGGCTCTTCTCGGTCGGAGGAAGCAGGCTGAGCTCTAAAGTGTCCACATTTAAATCAGGATAACAGATCCATGTCAGAGCAGCCCTGCACTGGAAAAACCTGACAGTGTTTTTGGGAGTGCGGGGAAAAGAGGACAGAGCAGACAGGAGAACAGAGTGAGGAACAGGCTCTCAGCGAGAGGGAGTGGATGTTGTGTTTACATCTTCCTCAAACAGATACTTCTCTTCTGGATGACTTGAAAAGGGTCCTACGTAGTTCAAGTACGGTAAGCAGACAAGAGACAAAAATATTGTCGACTGCAGCGGGGGAAGTTGTAATTTATCATTTCAAGTTGCTCTGGAAAAACCTCCATCTAATTTGGAGGAAAGAGTATCTGGTGACCTGAGAGTGGTGTTGGTGTTTGGCCTTGTTTGGTCCTGGCTTACTGCCACTGGCTGAGAGCTTCTGTTGCAACTCCATCTTTACACATTTCCAGAACATTCACAAATCAACAACTCACCAAGCTGATCAATCACTTCAGCCTGGCTGATCTATCGAGTCCACAGGCGGAGGTGAGGGTAACGGGGAGGAAGGGGTGATGAATGATGCATGAGAACAAACACGGGCAAAGGTCAGACAAGCTGCCCTGGAGCCGAGACCAGAGAGAGTCAGGCAAACATCTCTCTCTTTCCCTGCCGTGTCACCTGGATGCCAGGTTAAAATGTTCTGTATGAGGGCGTCCGTGTGGCGTGGTGGTCTATTGTGTTGCCTACCAACACGGGGATCGCCGGTTGGAATCCCCGTGTTACCTCCGGCTTGGTCGGGCGTCCCTACAGACACAACTGGCCGTGTCTGTGGGTGGGAAGCCAGATGTGAGTACTATGCGTCCTGGTCGCTGCACTAGCGCCTCCTCTGGTCGGTCGGGGCGCCTGTTCAGGGGGCGGGGACTGGGGGGAATAGCGTGATCCTCCCACGCGCTACGTCCCCCCTGGTGAAACTCCTCACTCTCAGGTGAAAAGAAACGGCTGGCGACTCCACACGTATCGGAGGACGCCCGTGGGTTTATCATCGTCGTTTGGTTTCGTTTTCTGTTCTGCGATTGAGTTCTACGCTGTATTTGAATGTTTACTTGACGTGTTCTGTGTGAGAGATGCTGGGTTTATTGGGAGAAGGATGCTGAATATGGAGCTGCCGGGGAAGAGGAAAAGAGGGAGGCCAAAGAGGAGGTTTACGGATGTGGTGAGGGAGGACATGCAGGTGGCTGGTGTGACAGAGGAAGATGCAGAGGACAGGAAGAGATGGAAACGGATGATCCGCTGTGAAGCCCCCTAACGGAAGCAGCCAAAAGTAGTAGTAGTAGTAGTAGAAGTAGCAGTAGCAGTAGTAGTAGTAGTAGCAGTAGCAGTAGTAGTTGTAGTAGTAGTCGTAGCAGTAGTAGTAGCAGTAGTAGTAGCAGTAGCAGTAGTAGTAGTAGCAGTAGTAGTATTAGTAGTAGAAGTAGTAGCAGTACCAGTAGTAGTAGCAGTAGTAGTAGTAGTAGTAGTAGTAGTAGCAGTACCAGTAGTAGTTGTAGTAGTAGTCGTAGCAGTAGTAGTAGCAGTAGTAGTAGTAGTAGTAATAGTAGTAGTAGTAGTAGTACCAGCAGTAGTAGTAGTGACAGTAGTGGTTCTGTGTATCATGGACAGGCTGTTTCTCCAGAAAGACAACAATGTTTAATAAATCAATTAGCTCTCTGTGGAATAAACTACAATCCTACACCATATGCAGACCATATGGAGACCATATCTACACCATATGTAGACCAAGGTAAAATGAAGTGAATGATAACTCTCATTTTAATGTTTTAAAGGGAGATTTGGGCGTTTGTTGCCCAGCACACGTTATTAACTGTGTATATTATACTTCAGAAACAAAGCTGGAAACACCAGCTGAACCTCTACACACATCTGAACTCGTTATCAGATGCACCTGAACAAAAAGCAAACAATATTTGTATCAACTACTACTACTACTGCTACTTTCGGCTGCTCCCGTTAGGGGTCACCACAGCGGATCATTCATTTCCATCTCTTCCTGTCCTCTGCATCTGCCTCTGTCACACCAGCCACCTGCATGTCCTCCCTCACCACATCCATAAACCTCCTCTTTGGCCTTCCTCTTCTCCTCTTCCCTGGCAGCTCCATCTTCAGCATCCTTCTCCCAATATACCCAGCATCTCTCCTCTACACATGTCCAAGCCATCTCAGTCTTGTCTCTCTTGCTTTGTCCCCAAACCATCCAACCTGAGTGGTCCCTCTAATATACTCGTTCCTAATCCTGTCCTCCTTCGTCACCCCCAGTGAAAATCTTATCATCTTCAACTCTGCCACCTCCAGCTCCAGCTCCTGTCTTTTCATCAGTGCCACTGTCTCCAAACCATATAACATAGCTGGTCTCACCACCATCCTGTAAACCTTCCCTTAACTGTTGCTGGTAACCTTCTGTCACAAATCACTCCTGACACTCTTCTCCACCCACTCCACCCTGCCTGCACTCTCTTCTTCACCTCTCTTCCACACTCCCCGTTACTTTGGACAGTTGACCCCAAGTATTTAAACTCATACGCCTTCGTCACCTCTACTCCTTGCATCCTCATCATTCCACTGTCCTCCCTCTCATTCACGCATAGGTATTCCGTCTTGCTCCTACTGACTTTCATTCCTCTTCTCTCCAGTGCATACCTCCACCTCTCCAGGCTCTCCTCCACCTGCACCCTACTCTCAATACAGATCACAATGTCATCCGCAAACATCATAGTCCACGGAGGCTCCTGCCTGATCTCGTCTGTCAAACAATATTTGAATATTGTGGAGAAAACGAGTCACCTTTCAGTCTATCTGAAGGTCAAATGCTGTTTTAGAAGGAACAAAAATGTTTAAAATTAGAATAATATCGCTCACTTTTATGGCAAGGAAGTTCAGCCCGCTCTCGTTAGCCAAGGCCTTAGCAATCATGGTTTTGGAGCAGCCCGGCGGTCCGTATAGAAGGACTCCTTTTGGGGGTTGAATCCCCATGCGGGTGAAGACCTCTGGGTGCATCAGGGGCCACTCCACTGCCTGCTTCAGCTTCAGCTTCACCTCCTCCATCCCGCCAATGTCGGACCAGCGCACCTAGACAGGTGTGTGGGGAGGGAGGGGACAAAAAAGAGACATATTAGATAAAGAAATTATCCGTCTAAAGCTTGGTGCTCAAAGCTCTGCAGAAGTCTCACCAAGAGTAAGTCATGACTCCCCAAAGTCTTTCTTTTTTTTTTCTTTGCAGAAGCTGGACTTTGATATTCTGAAGGAACATTCCCAATGTGTTCTGTATGTTTCTAAACCCTCCCTCTCTTTTAAATGTCATCTTTTTAGCAGATGTAACCAGTTTTACTCCCCGTATATAATAGATTTATAGTGCTGTTCAATAATAATGACAATAATGTGAGATTTTTATGTATGAATGATATAAAATACAAAGGATGAAAAAAACAACAACAAAAAAGAGAATCTGGATTTTAATGAATAAATGACCTGCGGCAAGGCTGTTCTGATAATACATTTTACGGGACCGAGTATGCCGATACTTGATGTGGTGGAGTAAAGTAAAACCTTCAACAGGCAATAGAGACAACGCTTCGTTGATTAATATTCAAAGCATGGCGTTTCTCCTTCATGTGGGAGGATGTTTATGCACTTTTTGGCGAGCTAGCCAACTCTCGCATTCATTTGTTTTCATTAAACTCCTCTTCATTGTGCTCTTTGGACTGGATATCGCAGATCTCCCCCCCCCCCACTTTTTTTTAAAGCTTTTTTTTCCTAATTTTTCTCCCCAATTGTACTTAGCCAATTTATGGTCAAGGTGGTTTATGAAGGTGGGGATACCTGCGGTCAGTTGAGACTGAAGAGGTCACTTAGATGAGTGATGAAACGTTTCTCTCAGTACACGTGTCAAGATGAACTGATTCAACTTTCTGTGATTTTTGGAGTTTTCCCCCCTTTTTCCCCCCTAATTGCACTTGGCCAATTACCCCACCCTTCTGAGCCATCCCAGTCGTTGCTCCACCCCCTCTGCCAATCCGGGGAGGGCTGCAGACTATCACATGCCTCCTCCCATACATGTGGCATCGCCAGCCGCTTCTTTTCACCTGACAGTGAGGAGTTTCACCGGGGGTACGTGGCGTGTAGGAGGATCACGCTATTCCCCCCAGTTTCCACTCCCCCCTGAACAGGCACCCCGACTGACCGGGGGAGGCGCTAGTGCAGCGGCCAGGACACATAACCACATCCGGCTTCTCACCCGCAGACACAGCCAATTGTGTCTGTAGGGTGTAGGGATGGGGATTCAAACCAGCGATCTCTGTGTTGGTAGGCAATGGAATAGACCACTACACTTCCCTGACGCCCTTTTTTCCCCCCTTTAATTTAAATGGCACATGCACAAACTAATTGCACAGTATGGATTATAAAAAAGTACTACTTAGAATTCAGACACCATGATACCATGGTATATATCAGGTACTACAGGTATCACATGGGACCAGCATCAAAATGCTGTGGTTGCCGATGAGGTACTGCACCGTATTATTCTGTGACAAAACCAGACACAGCAACAGATGCCATTGTATTTACCGTTCATGAACGCAACAGACCAAACTGACAAGATTTCTGTGTCGATATCTTGTGTGGGCTCACGCCATCCACGCACAGGACCTTTTAAGGTCTGTCATGCCTGACTGGAATTTCTGAAGGGAGCGATGAGCTCATCCAGATTCACAAGAGGAATGGGTGATGGGGGGATGATGGGAGGATGATGGGGGGGGGGGTGTTGAAGTGGAACAGAAAGTTTGTTTGGGAGGAGAGAGAGGTCATTGAGGGTGTGTGTACAATCAAAGAGTTGTTTTGACGGGCTACAATGCACGCGCGGGTGCGTGCGAGAGAGAGAGAGAGAGAGAGAGAGAGAGAGAGAGAGAGAGAGAGAGAGAGAGAGAGAGAGAGAGATGACAGTAATGGCCAAGTACATAATAACTCAAATGTTGAAATTCAAGATTGCATGTTCCCCAAAGAGAAGGCTATATCAGCTAAAAAAAAAAAAGCCTGTTGCACTGACTTCAGGCAGTAAAAACACTGCGTGCTACACGTAGTAATATTTATCAGTTCAACATGGCTCAACCCTTTTCCTACGTGCTTGTGAATCACTGATTGCAACGTTTCCTATCAACAAAAAAAATTGTATTGAAAAAGCTGAATAAACCATAAATCATTAAAAAAAACAACACTGAAACAAAATCATGGATGTCTGTAAAATGCTCAAAACAATTTCTGGAAGGCGTCCAGGTGGTGTGGCAGTCTATTCCCTTGCCTACCAACATAGGGGGTCGCCGGATCAAATCCCCCATGTTACCTTCGGCTTGGTCAGGCGTCCCTACAGACATAATTGGCCGTGTCTGCAGGTGGGAAGCCGGATGTGGGTGTGTGTCCTGGCCCGCTGCACTAGCGCCTCCTCTGGTCGGTTGGGGCACCTGTTCGGGGGGGAGGGGGAACTGGGGGGAATAGTGGGATCCTCCCATGCGCTACGTCCTACTGGCGAAACTCCACACTACTACTACTACTACTACTACTACTACTACTACTACTACTACTTTCGGCTGCTCCCGTTAGGGGTCGCCACAGCGGATCATCTGTTTCCATGTTATCCTGTCCTCTGCAGCTCCCTCTGTCACACCAGCCTCCTGCATGTCCTCCCTCACCACATCAATAAACCTCCTCTTTGGCCTTCCCTCTTCCCAGCTTCATAATTCAGCATCCTTCTCCCAATATACCCAGCACCTCTCCTCACTGTCAGGTGAAAAGAAGTGGCTGGCGACTCCACATGTATCGGAGGAAGCATGTGGTAGTCTGCAGCCCTCCCCGGATTAGCAGAGGGGGTGGAGCAGGGACCAGGACGACTCGGAAAATAGGGTAATTGGCCAAGTACAATTGGGGAGAAAAAGGAAAAAATAAATAAATAATAATTTTTGGAGATTTTGTATTGTTGATACTGGCAGCTAATGAGCTGAAGAGATGGCGTGAGAGGGATTACTTATAAATTAATCTTAAAAAATGTTCTTCCAGTGTTCTGCTCTACTGACGAAGTGAGTATTAAATACAACGTTAAATGGCATCCAGAGCGCGTATCCTGCTTCCGTAATGTGACATATTTAGGGCGGGACAAAACGGATGGAGGAGCGTGATTTGATTGGACGGTGGAAAACATTCCGTGATATTATTGGTTGGAATGTTGATGACTCGGTTTGGTGATGCGATCACAAAAACTTGGCTGTTTAAGAGGAAGTTAAGGTGATTAGATTCTGATATGGAATAAAAAAAAAAAACGGAAATTTTAAATTTTAATAAGCTGTGGAAGAGGTACAGGATATGACTGAGAAAATAAGCTAAGATGGTAAAAAAGGGAATTTTCATTTCATGTTTTAAATAATTTAGCAATAAATTATAATACGGGTGATAATAAAAATAAATATTTCTTCTAAGATTGTATCTTTTGATTTCTCTTTTAATTTCTTATTACATTTTCATTCTTTGTTTCTTTTTTACGTTTCTAGTTTACTGTGGATTTCTTATTTAAATGTCTTTTTTTTTTGCATTTTGTAAAGCATTTTCAAAATGTTTTCATGCATGCTCAATAATTCAGGTAAGGGGGCATCCAGGTCGTGTAACGGTCTATTCCGTTGCCTACCAACACGGTGATTGCCGGTTCAAATCCCTGTGTTACCTCCGGTTTGCTCGGGCGTCCCAATTGGCCATGTCTGCGGGTGGGAAGCCGGATGTGGGTATGTGTCCTGGACGCTGCACTAGCGCCTCCCCTGGTCGTTCGGGGGGGAGGGGGAACTGGGGGGAATAGTGTGATACTCCCACGCGCTACGTCCCCCCTGGTGAAACTCATCACTGTCAGGTGAAAAGAAGCGGCTGGCGACTCCACGTGTATGGGAGGAGGCATGTAGTAGTCTGCAGCCCTCCCCGGATCGGCAGAGGGGGTGGAGCAGTGGCCGGGACGGCTCAGAAAACAGGGTAATTGGCCTGGTACAATTAGGGGGAAGAAGGGGGGAAAACTCCAAAAATCACAGAAAGTTGAATCAGTTCATCTGGAGACGTTTACTGAGAGAAACGTTTCCTCGCTCATCTAAGTGACCTCTTCAGTCTCAACTGGCTGCAGGTATCCCCACCTTCATAAACCCTTATAAAGCATTTTCACCTGTTTTTGTGTCAATTTTGTCGTGCAAATAACACACAATGAAATTGAAAAAATGAGGGAAAGGATGGAGAGAGAGAGAGAGAGAGAGAGAGAGAGAGAGAGAGAGAGAGAGAGAGAGAGAGAGAGAGAGAGAGAGAGGGAGGCTGGTGGTGTACAACAGGAGATACATAACACCAGATAAAGACAAACACCTGTGCAGGACAAAACAACCACTCAATCTCGCGCTCCATCAGCAGGAAACTGGGGACCTTTCAGTGTGCTGTGCTGGCATGACACAGTTAACATTTACACTGCCAAGCTTTTGGAAATACACTTGTTTAAAAAAAAAAAGAAGCATGAAAAGGTAAGTGAAGTCAGCGTTATAATATGATAACATTTGTATATTGGGGGGAAAAAAGAACACAACAATTGCATACACAAATATTAGATTTCCTTTTGTGGGTGAAGCTCTCTGTCTCTCGCTCTCTCTCGCTCGCTCTCTCTCTCTCTCTCTCTCTCTCTCGCTCTCTCTCTCTGAGGTAACACATCCCAGGCCCCGTCGACAGAGAGCCGAAAACCTAATGGAAAGCTGGCGTCCAGCCACATACTGTAAATACCACATAGCACAGGGCAAGCGAGGGCGACAGGAAGAGAGAGAGAGAGAAAGAGTGAGACAGAGAGAGAGAGAGAGAGAGAGAGAGAGAAGAAAAGACATTAAGATGAATAGGACAGAAGGAAAAATGAAGTGAAGGCCACAGATGAATGTAAATAATGTAAATTGCGGAGCAGAGAGTCGGAGACAGAAAACATGATGATGAAAAATGCAGTAAGAAATATTCATCCACAACCTTTCTTCTCTATCCAGCACAGAAATGAGGCAATAACTATATCAAACCCACCCCCCCGTACATAAAATCCACTAGCAAATGTACTGATGGACATGTACTGACGTTCCCACTTGACAGGTTTTGCTTACAAAGGTCACGTAGGATTTACTTTTCATCTCATTTTCATCTGCTCGTCGACAAATAATGTCATAGTTTTAGTCAAGAAATTAAAATGTTGGCTTTCTACGTTAGTTAAAAATGGGTTGAAACAAACTGGCCTGTCCATCAGGTTAGAACAACATTTTTAGTTTAGTTTTTTTTTTTTTTTTTTTTTAAGTTATGTGTTCATTTTCATGATGGAAACAAGATCATGAATGAATATTTCCTGTTGTTTCTGTCAATGGAATGAGCGCCGCAAAGGAACAACACGGAGGAAGACAGAAAAGAGGCAAGAAAGGAAAGCAAATGGAATCTTGATGGGATGTGAAGAAGGGATGAAAACAGAGGAAGAAGGTAAACAGAGAACGGGTGATGATATGGAGGTTTAAGGATGAAGAATACGGATCATTTTAAGCCATTAACCGATCCAACCAGCTAAAAGACGAATCGTGGCCTGATTGACTGAGCAAAAAAAAAAAAAAATCTGAAAAACAGAAGAAAAAAAAAATCCAAACAAAAACATTGCATACTAACTTTTAAGAGGGAATGAACTGCTCATTTTACAGAGCATCGCAAATGACGTCATGAAATCCCTTTCCCCCTCACTCTCAGCCGGTTTCAACAAACGTTCCCAATCGAATACATTTTCTTCTTAGTGCCGTCTTGTGTGTTTTGTCTCCTCCTCATCCTTCCATCGCGTCTGACAGGGGAGACATAGTGGGGCAGGTTGCTAGCCGACAGGGGCGATGCAACCTCGGAAAGCGGCTTATATCTCCGTGGCAACGTCAGCGTCGCTGATTGATGAAACGGACATTGGCGTGGTGAGTTTAGTACTTTACCGACGGGATTTCTAAAAATCGAAGCTGGAATTGCGACTGAATTGTGGCTTCTACAGCAGCATGTAGCATGGTTTCACCAACCCGCGGCTCACAGCAAGTCTACGGTGTACAGTTAAAACATTTTGGCTGATAATCGAGTTCCCCATGGTGACTATGAATTGCACCTTTTTTTTGGGGGGGGATTTTCCCCCTATTTTCTCCCCAGTTGTATCCGGCCAATTACCCACTCTTCCGAGCCATCCCAGTCACGGCTCCCCCCCCCCCGATCCAGGAAGGGCTGCAGACTACCACATGCCTCCTCCCATACATGTGGAGTCACCAGCCGCTTCTTTTCACCTGACAGTGAGGAGTTTCACCAGGGGGGGGGGCATAGCGCGTGGGAGGATCACGCTATTCCCCCCAGTTCCCCCTCCCCACTGAACAGGCGCCATGACCGACCAGAGGTGGTGCTAGTGCAGCGACCAGGACACATACCCACATCCGGCTTCCCACCCGCAGACACGGCCAATTGTGTCTTTAGGGATGCGTGACCAAGCCGGAGGTAACACGGGGACTTGATCCGGCGATTTCCGTGTCGGTAGGCAACGGAATAGACCGCTATGCCACCCAGATGCCTCATGACTGGCACTTTTACTTCAGGAACCTGACATTTCAGTTCTGCTCGATCGGCGTGTGGTGGTGCTGATCCTGTCTCCGGGTTTTCTAAAACCTTCTACTTACTGCACTGCCAATCACCCGATCACAAATCAATCACACACCTCCAAGCCCGGCTTCCTCATGTCAGCCGTTCACAAAAATCCAGTTTTTCCATTCATCTTTTCTTTTTTTGAGAGAGAGTCTGCAGACAAGCAGGAGGTATCGGAGATCAATCCCGACAAACTGATGTTATAATGGCAAGGTGCTATCTGTCGCAGGTAAAGTGACTGTAGAATTAGAGGGCAATGTTTTGACTCACACCTCGCTGGGTTCGGGGTATTTTTGTTTGTTTTTTGGGGGGTTTTATTACACCCCCCTCGCCACCCCGTCTTCCTTTCTTTCTTTCTTTTTAAACACGAGACCTAGTTATTATCTTTTACTGTTGTTTTCTGAACTTTACAAGGAGCCTGTAAGGCTCTGCTTCTTTGATGGGGTTGAAGGGAGGGTGTGGAGCAGGGTGAGAGAGCAAGAGAGAGAGAGAGACGGAGAGAGAGAGAGACACACACACACACACACACACACACAGAGAGCAAGAGAGAGAGAGAGAGAGAGACAGAGAGAGAGAGCGAGACAGAGACAGAGAGCGAGACAGAGACAGAGAGAGAGAGACGAGACGGAGACAGAGAGAGAGATAGAGAGAGAGAGAGAGAGAGAGAGAGAGAGAGAGAGAGAGAGAGAGAGAGAGAGAGAGAGAGAGAGAGAGAGACAGAGACAGAGAGACAGAGACAGAGACAGAGAGACAGAGACGAGACGGAGACAGAGAGAGAGAGAGGGAGAGAGAGAGAGAGAGAGAGAGAGAGAGAGAGAGAGAGAGAGAGAGAGAGAGAGAGCAAGATAGAGAGAGATAGGAAGCAAGAGAGAGCGACGGAGACAGAGAGAGACGGAGACAGACAGAGACTGAGACAGAGAGAGACGGAGACAGAGACAGAGAGAGAGAGAGAGAGAGAGACAGAGAGACAGAGAGAGAGAAATCAACAGAGAAATAGAGATAGAGAAATAGTGAGAGATATATGCAAGCAGGAAGCTTTTTTAGGGGAAGGAATAACTGTCTTGCTCACAGCTGCCAGATGAGAATATCAAAACCAGACTGTGCGGTGGAGTACCCAAAAAAAGGATGGTTAACAAAAAAAAGTCCAACAAAAAAGAAAAAGAAAAAAGAAAAAGAGGAACAAAAACCTACTGACACAAAATAAACAAAAGATTACGCACAAACTTTCATGATGTTTATGTGTAAATATCTTGTCGGCTAAGCAGCATTTTCTGCAGGGGAGGGAAAAGTCAAAAAGCGTTCTTTCCGGGGAACTCGAGGCGTGTACTTGTCCGGCACCACTGGAAGTTTCTTATATAAAATGGATTAGAAACAAATGTTTTCACTCATGTGGATATAATCAAGTCCGGGGCTCTGCGGCCGGCCCTTCAGCTGAGCTGAGCTGAGCTAGGGGGATGCGAGAAAAAAAAAACCTCTCCCTCCGTTTCCAGGAACCAGCCACAAGGACTGAACGTCTCAGAGTGAGTTCAGTGCAGAGCGGCAGAGTGAAGGATTCTCTCTCTCTCTCTCTCTCTCCCTCCCTCCCTCCTTCCCTCCCTCTCCCCTTTTTTCTGGTCGCTGGCAGGAACCGCCAGCGACCTGATCTGCTTTCAATTACCGGTGGAGGATGATGTTAGCCTTCTTCCTGTCCGTTATGTCTTGCACATGCAAACTCCAAAACATCCTGGAGTCTCACTGCTGTCCTCTCATCCCTCCACCCCCCACCCCCACCCACCCCTCCGTTTTGAGAGCCAAGTAATTTATCTCCGTTCCAGAGGGGGGTAAAATGGCCACAGGGTCATTTCCATCCTGCTCCCTTCTTGGTACCCCTCCGCCTCCCTTACCACACACACACACACACACACACACACACACACACGTCTCCACTCAGGTCTTTTGAGTGTTTGTGAGTCACTGGTCAGTGGTCTTGAAAGTAGCTGAGCGATTTGTGGATGTGCATCAGGAGTTGAAGGGAAGAATGTGACCTCCATGCCAGAACAGAGCGTTAGAGGATGATGATGATGATGTCGAGAATTTTCTGGTGTGTCAACAAGCGACAATGCTCTGGGTCTATCTTCATGATGTTATTTGTCTGTTTTGACACTTTGAATGAGGTATTGTTTACTTGATAAGTACCAGTGAGCGTCAGCCCGAGGACCGGAACACCGCTGTGTGGAACACAAACTGAAAATCAAAGCAGCCGGACTGGTTGTGTTTTATTACTTATGCCAGGTTGTGTTATTATGGTTCGGGTTGACTCTGATAATAGTAGAAAGGCATGTGTGATGATGGTCCCTGTGAAGCTTTGACTAAAAATGTAGAGGGATACTGCTATTTCTGATCTTTCTTTTTTTGTGTGGAATTTTTAATCTGAAATATGTCAAAGCTGCTCAGCTCAGCCAGCAGTTGCTCCTAAGAATAAACACTTTATTAGTTTAAGAAAGGAATATGGGGGGGGGGGGTATCCATCTGGTGTAGAAAGCTTTTTTGGATATCTGTCAATTCCCATAACTTTTCCTGGTCTTGGTAAACATTATTTTCAACGCGGTGATTTTCCAGACTTTCTGTGACAGCGTGAGGACCGTGCAGAGAGACGTTTTATTGCAGACAAACCTTGGGGACGTCAATGGCCACTTCCCGCATGGCGCTGGGCTTGACCGCGGACATGGCCCACTGGAGGTCCTGCAGGGTAACGGTCACTTTTCCCGTCAGTTGCCCGTCCAACGGCTGGGGGATGTCTGCCAGAGCTCGCCTCAATGCATGCAGACCTGGACAAAGACAAAGTTTAAATGAACCTACACCGAAACATCTACCATCACAGGAATAGATATGAAGAGGAGGATGAAGAAGAACACGATGAAGACAAAGAAATGATTTGTGAGGAGTATTTGCTCACTGGAAAATAGAAGGAACCAACAAATAAACAAAACAGATATACAAGCAATCAAGTTATAATGCAGGAAAAACTTTTTTATGCTGCCTTAAGCAATGTTAAAAGCTCTTGGGCAAATGTCCAAAAAATAAATTAACACAGAAAACAAGAACTTCATCAAAACCAGTTATCAGGAAATGTTTCTGAAACAACTCCCCAGTTTTGCCCGAGGACAAGACACAGACAGCCTATTTTGGTGCTGAATTCTTTGGAATATAGACAGATGGTGATTTGAGATATCTGCAGGGATAAAGGAAGTTTGTATGAGAGCCTATTTGGGCTCAACAGACAACACTAGTGTTGACATGGCTTGAGGGTTTTGATTCCAAACCCACATTCAACCGGTCCAACTTTTTTATTCAAAACATGCATGCTCGTACATGCCACGGATGATACATGCCGAACAAATGCAAAATCTCAAAATGAACACTAATTCCCCTTTTGACGAGGGAAATAATTGGTCGTGAATTATCGGGACGAGTGGGGTGGAGGGAGGGCAAGTCGGAGGGAGCTGTAATTGAAGTGCTTTAAGGCCTGAATAACGTCAGCTTCAGTGCCTTCAGTCACAGAACAAAGAGGAAGAGCAGGGAAGATGGAAGTTCAAATGCAGACTTGTCCGTATGGAGCACGAGTCTGTGAGAGGTCACAAAAGGGTTGATTCAAAAGGGAGATGTCAGCGTTCCAGTCAGTAAAGTGATGAGTGACATTTCATAGCCTATGTACTGTGGGCCATGTTGTGACGAGACCAAACCCAATTCTTAAAGAGGGAGTGAAACTTAGGAAAAATACATCTTAGTCATCCGGAGGGAAGTTTGTTAATCGTGCATATCCTTTATTTAAAACCTCACTGGCTTCACATGTATTCATATTTTCTCTGTCATCAAAATTGGGGGACAGCATTTTAGCATTTTCTCAGTGAAAAGCTCAGTCCTGGGAGCTGCCCAGTGAAGCAGTATATTTCAGTACATTTTTACTCGATCTCTTAAGCTGTAGAAGGTCCCCAAGCTTTGGAAACATTCCATTACTGTTGCAGTAGCCAAGAGTAATACCCCTAGAGCGTTAAATGATTTCAGGCCAGTAGCTTTGACTTCTTTAGTTATGAAGTCATTTGAGAAGCTTATCAAGAATGAGGTATTAATGCAGGCTGAGGAACAACTAGATCCGTTTTCAGTTTGCGTACAGGCCCGGTAGAGGTGTGGAGGATGTGGTTGTCACACTCTTACACTTTCTGTATCAGCATTTGGAGGGCCCCAAGACTCATGTCAGACTTCTATTTATTGATTTCTCTTCAGCACTCAATACCATCCGGCCATTGCTGCTCGCACAGAGGCTCATCGGCCAATTTAAACTCGATCCTAACCTGGTTTTTTTCCCGCTTCCAGTGTGGGAAGATGGCAGCAAAAATTCACATTCACAGTGGCCTCACCCAGTACCGGTGCGGGGAGATGGTGGCGCGAATTCACGTTTGTAGCGGCCTCACCCAGTACCGTTCATGCAGTGTCTTTGTCCACGTCTGAGTTTGTCTTCGTTTGATGGCTGCGAGAGCTTGGTCTGCTACGTACTGTGGGCCCAGGAACCACAACCCTGCCTGGAGCTGTGCCCGAAGAGGATATACCGAGGGCGGTCTGACAGGACACAGAAGCAGGGCAGGCTAAGCTAACTGCTAGCCCATGCAGACCGGCAGTTCCGATAACACCGAGGGCGGTGTGGTGGCGGCCTCGCTTTGACTGTATTTTTAGTGTTGTCGTGTGGAGTGCAGGGAGGTGTGTCGAAGGTGTCTGGCTGGGAGATCTGGCGTTGGATTGGCTGAGGGAGCTTGGTCTGCTGCATCCTGTGGGCCCAAGGACCACGGCCCTGACCGGAGCTGCGCCTGAAGAGGAAACACCGAGGGTGGTCTGACAGGATGTGGAAGCGGGGCAGGCTAAGCTAACTGCTAGCCCATGCAGACCAGCAGTATCAACAGTCATCCTGGCTGGCATTCCTTCTCCTGGACAGTGATTTTTTTTAATAGTTTAGATATATGTATTAGTTTAGATGAGGGGACACTGTTTCATTTCATTTCATGTGCACAAGTGCATGAAATGAAATGACAAATAAAGTGTTTCTGATTCTGACTGGATGAATGATGGACTTTTTAATTGAAAGGTTACAGTGTGTGAGGGTTAACAGTGTTCTCTCCAATCAGGTATACTCATCCACCGGTTCCCCTATGGTTGCTGTCTTTCCCCTTCTTTACATCATCTACACCAATGCGTGTCACGGCAACTATAAGAACAGGCACATCTTAAGGTTTGCTGACGATTCTGTTATTGTTAGCCTTCTTAAAGAGGAGGAACATGATCAGGAGCCAATGGTGGATGACTTTGTGGCTTGGTGTGATGAGTTTTTCCTCCATCTAAATGTGTCAAAAACGAAAGAAATGATGATTGATTTCAGAAAGTTACCACCAAGCCCACTGCCAAGTGTTGTAAAATGTGCTGACATTGACCTAGTGGAGAGCTATAAATAATTGGGTATTGTTCTCGATAACAAACTGTGTTTTGAACCCCATGTTGATGCTACCTCTAAAAAGGTCAAACAAAGACTTTTTTTTCCCGAGAAAGAACTCTTTCAACGTTTCTACTGAGATAATGACTGTCTTACAGAAGTTCCACGGAATCTGTTTAAACCTTTTGTATTACTGCTTGGTTTGTAAACCTAAACTTGTCCAATAAGAATAGACTTGGAAGTCTTGTTAAAATGGCCAGTAAGATCTCAGGGAGGAATCAAGCCAAGCTTTTGGTAATTTATAACAGGCAGGTCTTTATGAGGACTAACGCTACACTGGACTACCAGGACCATCCACTCTATAGGGAGTTTGAGCTATTGCCCTCAGGCCATCGTTTTAGGGCACCTGTACGGAGGACCTTCCGCATCCAATGTGGGAACATGGTGGCACGAATTCATGTTTGCAGCGGCCTCACCCAGTACTGGCGTGGGAAGATGGCGGCGCGAATTCACATTTACTGCAGCCTCACCCAGTACCGTCCATGCAATGTCTTTGTCCATGTCTGCGTCTAAGTTTTGTCTTCGTGTGATGGCTCAGAGAACTGGCGCTGGATCAGTTGGGAGAGCTTGGTCTTCCACGTCCTGTGGGCCCAGGAACCACGGCCTTGCCCAGAGCTGCACCCAAGGAAGTAACACTGAGCGAGGTCTGACAGGACACAGAAGCGGGGCAGGCTAAGCTAACTGCTAGCCCGTGCAGACCGGCAGTTCTGAGAACACCGAGGATGGTCTGGCGGCAACCTCACCTGGCGTTGACTGTGGTGTTTTTGATGTCGTCGTGTGGAGTGCGGGGAGGTGTGTCGAGGGTGGCTGGCTGGGACAGCTAGTGCTGGACCAGCTGGGAGAGCTTGGTCCGCTGCGTCCGGTGGGCCCAAAGACCACGGCCTCTGCCTGGACCTGCGCCCGAAGAGGAAACACTGAGGGTGGTCTGACAGGACGCAGAGGCGGGACAAGCTAAGCTAACTGCTAGCCCATGCAGACCGGCAGTTCCAACAGTCATCCTGGCTGGCGTTCGTTCCTTTGGACAATGATTTTTTTTTTTTTGTTTAGTTTGGACATATGTGTTAGTTTGGATGTGTGTTCTTGTAGTTTTTGGATATGTGTTTTTGTCTTTGTGTTGCACTGCTGTGGGCTGGGGGAAATGACAAATAAAGTGTTCCTAAAAGACTCTATGCCTCCTTCATCCCAAGTGGTATCGTTATGCTTAATGGCAGTTAACACTCTAGCTGCATTCCTTTCACCACCCTGGCACATTTGCACACTTGCGTATTTGCACTCTTGCATATTCATACTTGGTATGAATTTCCATTCCCCTGCACTAGTTTTGTGATTTATTGTCAGTGTTGTTGTTGATGTTGTCCTTTTGTATTATGTCATTATGTTAACCCTGGCAGCATAACAATTTTTCCCTAGAGGGACAATAAAGATAACCTTGAACTTTGAAATGCTAGGGGTAAAATTCTTTCCTTAAGGGTACAATGACAACAGCCATCGAAGAACAGGCATCTTTCTTGTTTACTTTTCCCAGGAACTGAACAGATAGTCACAGGAATTTTGCCATCTTGCAATTTTGCTTGTTTTTGCATTGGGCGAGTTCGTCACATTCTTATTTTCCCTTTTGAATGCTAGGGTGATAGGGCCTTATTTAAACAACCTACAGCGCATGGTCTAAAGTGCATGGGGCAAGTGAATTTAGGGTGTGTCCAAATTCACTTTTGCTAGTTAAAACAGCACATAATCTGGGTGCAAAGTAAGGCACAAGGCGCAAAGGGGCTGTACTTAAGTCTCTTAATTAACCATAGGTGTGTTTTGGGCATGACATGGATTAAACTAATCAGTGTCCTCTCCCATTCCCTTTCCAATCCAGACATACTTGAACGTTGTTATTTAAATGGCTGATTTCGGCAAATTGGAGAAATGAACAATTTTCTGCTAAGGAAATTGATCTGCTGTTGTGCGAAGTTAAAGCACGTGAGCAGACCATCTACAGGAGCAGCAGGAATCCACCAGAGCTCGGATTCCATTTTAAGCATCGTGATGTACACAATAATAATCTTTCACATTGTAATGTTTGGAGCTGTAAGCTTTTGCATGTTTGTACGCTGCTGTGCGTCCCTGTGTGTGTAACAAGCAGAGTGTACATGTGTTTTGCATCCACCTATGTACGCGCATCTGATTATCTAGCTAATGCGCCCTTTAAATAACAGTACAATACTGCACTGACTTTAAACCAGATTTTTTGTTGGTCAATGGTGCGATGACTTTCCGCTGCCTCAAGATAGCAATGCAACAACACAACACCTCATTTTAAGACCGACATGTCCATGGGCGCTCGGATGGGCACAAATACATTTGCTATTTAAATAACGTGGGCGCTGGGCAAGAAAAGGACAACTGCATCAGTCAGAAACTTGTAATGACACATGTGCGGCGCTTTGCGCTGAGTGCAAGATAGGGCCCCAACGTTTTTTAAAGATACAGATGAACAGAGCATCCAAAATCCCAACCAGATACTCATTACTACCCAACACCATAGATTTGATCTAAAGAGGAAAAAAAAGAAGAAAACAACGCACCAGACAAGTGCAGCTGAAGTCCAACCCCTGCTGCAGTAAACAACTAAGCTTCCGTCAATCAACCAAATCTGCAGGGATCTTTTTTTCTGCTTTCAGTTGTCATAATACAATAAGCAAAATATTGCCTATGGTTTTGTGCATGTGTAGTCAATACCGATGGACAATGTATTCGACTGAAGCCATAATATTCTGCCTGCGCTATATTAACAGAAAAATAGGTGTTGAGAGTCTTTCCGACATAGACCAATGAGCTCCTTATGATACTCCTTCCCCAACCTTGTTGATGCTGCGCTGCTGGCCATTGACATTCAAGGGTTTTGAATTTTTTTCTTAGTGAAAATTATTTATTGGGGCATTTCAATTGTGCATGCTCTGCCTGGAATCATTTTAAATCCATCCATCCATTAGCCAAGCCGCTTATATATATATATATATATATATATATATATATATATATATTCTTTTTGAGACAGTACAAGCCTGTTTCATGCCGTAAGCATCATCAGTTTTAATTAACAGCTGATTGACAGCTGATGATTGCTTACGGCATGAAACAAGCTTGTACTGTCCCATAATTTATTCACTGGATATATATATATATATATATATATATATATATATACACACACACACACACACACACACACAAGCAGCTGATGAGTGTGCGACATACGAAACAGGCCTGTACTGCAATGTATTAAAACTTTTTTTGTGTCTGTATTGATATTCTGCTCCTCATTAGTTGAGCACTTATAACAACACCACTGACGGTTTTGGGGAAAAAATATATATAAAAAATATATGAGGACCTGGAGGGTGTTGCTGGGGAGAGGGACGTCTGGAGTGCCCAACTTAGCTTGCTGCCACCGCGACCCGACCCCGGAGAAGCGGCTGATGATGAGATGAGATGAGATGAAATGAGCTGAGATATGTATATAATGAGTGCCGGGATAAGCGCTGATGTTGTGGCATGTCATTTTCACCATTGGAAATGTAGCACAACTGAGAGAAAGAGGATGTGTTTTTGAACAGCGTCTAGGGTAGATTAGAGTGGAGATTAGAATCTCAAGCTAAACCAGGCTGTAGATTTTCCATCCACCAACTAACGTCACTTAGCGGACAGATAAAAAAATGTTGTTTCACTGTTGCCCTGGAGAAACGGACTCTAACGGGAAAAACTTCAGGTATTTCTCATACGCTATCTCTGTTGCAGATAGATAGCGATGAGGTTCAAGATAGGTGGAATTTCCCTTGAAAGAAAAAAAACAGGTCAGTAAGCAGGTGTTTGTAATACTGCACAGAGTCTGTATCACAGGTCTGAGTGAGAAAGAAAAAGAAAACAAAATGGTGGCATGATGAAACAGAAAATGACAGGACAGTTGTGTAGCTTTGACCTGACAGGTAGGACAGGTGTTGTCTAAAGGCATGATAAAGACCGGCAAGGGCCAAAATAACAAGTGGCGTTAGTGAAATACAACCACAACCACATTTTGGCCCATTTTTCACCGACTGGTGGGACAGTATTTCAGCCATGCAACCCTTCTCAAGGCACATGTGCACAACAGCGTGTTATGCACACACACACACACACACACACACACACACACACACACACACACACACACACACACACACACACACACACACACACACACACACACACACACACACAGCCCATTGGTTTCCTCTTGAGAGGGGATTTGGGGTTGGGTGGGGGGCAGACGAAAGGGGATTTATGATCAGACAAGACTGCATCCTGTTTATATTTTCCAGGACCTGGTTGAGCGAGTAAGGGACAGAGAGAGAGAGAGAGAGAGAGAGAGAGAGAGAGAGAGAGAGCGAGAGAAAGATGGAGGAGAGGAAGAAGAATGAGAAACACAATTAATGCATGCAGGTCTGTCTTCTGTGAGCGAGCCAGACCAAGGTCAATGTGTTCCCCTGTCACTGTTTCTCTCTCCCTCTCTCTGCTAAACATCCCATTCATCGTCTCGGCCTGCGCTCCATGACATGACCAGATCTGCTGCATTAATGCTGCAGACCGGCCTCGCTCTGAATGCAGAATAAAACATCTGTTCCACGAAGGGGCTGAGAGAAAGGAAGGAAAACCAGCTACAACACAGTATGAGCTCCCAAATATCATAACATCTCCACTATGGATGTGAAGAACATACACACAACTATGCAACATGAACTCAATGCAACAAGATAGTTAAAAAAAAGGGGTATGTGGCTGCAAAAACAAATTTTAGATTCCCATTGTGGTAACCTGATGAAGACCATTAATGCCAAAGAGAGGTATTTATTTAAAAAAAGGAGAACCTACTACAATTTACACATTCCATTCCATTATCCAAGCCACTTATCCTACTTAGGGTCGGGGGATGCTGGAGCCTATCCCAGCAGTCACTGGGCAGGAGGTGGGGAGACACCCTGGACAGGCCGCCAGTCCATAACAGGGCAGACACATTCACACCAAGGGACAATTTAGTACGGCTGATTCACCTGACCTCCATGTCTTTGGACTGTGGGAGGAAACCGCAGCACCCGGAGGAAACCCACGCAGACACGGGGAGAACATGCAAACTCCACACAGAGGACGACCCGGGACGACCCCCAGGGTTGGACTACCCCGGGGTTCGAACACAGAACCTTCTTGCTGTGAGGCGACCATGCTAACCTCTGCGCCACCGTGTCGCCCCAATTTATATATGTAAACTAATATAACAAAATGTCCTCTTCCCCTACTGGACCTCCTCCTAGGTTGAAACGTGATAATGCCTCACCAGGACAACTTTATTTTTCATTGTCTTTCATTAAATAAAAGCTGTTCTGCAGAATTGTGTTGTGTATTACACATTTCCATCAATTAAATGTCGCTCAAACTGGCACATGAAGGCAATGGCGTGCATTACAAATGTGTAAGTATAAAACCAAGACGTCAGTTGCTAAAGCAGGTGTTGGTTGATAAAGATGTTGCCACGTAAGCTTAAGCGCTCGCCACCTCAACAAAAAGACAATTCCAACATTTCTCTGTCAGTATTAACGTCCACAGCAAACGCAGCGTGTTGTCAGAAGAGGAAATGTCAAGACTTGCTTGGAAATAAAACTGACTAGAGGGAGGAAACGCAGTTCAAGAGCCCCGGAGCGCTGTACTCGGGCCTGGACAACCCCGAGGGCAATGGAAACTCCATTCAGCGTCGCTGCTTTTAAGCATTTCACTTCAGGGACTTGCTCCCTCCCCACTGCTCTTGGCTGAATTCGAGCACATATTTGGTTTAGTTATGAAAACATCCGATGGGAAAGGATGAAAAAAAATAAATAAATGAGGCAACACAACAGAATTTAATCTGAACCGTATGTATTCTCCTGTTTGCTCCTGCACTCCAGAACGTTTCAGATTCTGGAGGGAATAGCGAATGGAGGGGCCCCCACAAAACGTCCAAGAATGCACATTTGCAAAACATCACAGTGGCGCAAAAAAGGAGGTATGGAAGAGACAGGGAGGAAAGCCACTCACCAGAACTGAGTACAGAGAAGAAAGAATAGAGGAGGAGAAGAAGAAGAGGGGAGGGAGGTTAGACGTGGAGGTAACGAGAAGGGCAGGAGGAGTGCGTGCATGAGGAGAAAAGGCGAGAAGAAAGCGAAGGAAGGAGGGGGGAAGAGGATGGTTATTGGTGGTTTCTCAACAAGGGATGTTCCTCATTAAGTCTGGTCGAAAACAGATTTCCTCACCAATCAGCCTCTTCAGGGGTCACCACCACCAACCCTCTGTCCGAACTGACCCCGCCATGTTGACGAAAAGCAGAGTGAAAAGGATCCTTCATCTTATGATGACATCCTCTCTACCCATGGTAAAGCTGAAATCCACAACTTTTCTCCATTAATAGTAGATGGACTCAGATTACGCAATATCAACTGGCAACTGTATCTTTACCATGGGCAGAGACACTGTCCACTAGTGCTGGGAGACATAGAACATATGTCTATCAAGTCAAGTCCATTTTATTTGTATAGCCCAATATCACAAATTAGCCTCAAGGGGTTTTACAGTAACACAAGATTATCATATGGAATTTTACACACACACACACACATTTATTTATATATATATATATATATATATATATATACACACATATATCTTTGTTAAAAGAAACACTCAACGGTAGGAAAAGTGCTCAGCAGATGAGCAAAATAATCCAGTGATTCAAGTAAATTCTTTATGAGACAGCACAAGCCTGTTTCATCCCATAAGCAATCATCAGCTGTCAATGAAACTAGTCATAGAGAATTTACTTGACTAACTGGATTATGTATATATATATATATATATATATATATATATATATATACACACACATATAGTCCAGCCCCTCTCCGGGAATTTGGTACCAGAGCCCATGCTATGTGTGGAGGTGAGTCCAACTATATCTAGTTGGTACCGCTCCACCCCCCGCACCAGCTCAGGCTCCTTGCCTGCCAGAGAGGTGACATTCCATGTCCCGAAGACCAATCTGCTGGAAGTCGGCACGCCCCGGTCCCTGCCTTTACCTGCTGCCTGGCCTGCATTGCACCCTACCCCAATGCTCATCCCCACGTGTGCTGGGTCCAAGGGATGGTGGCCTCATGTTGTTTTTACGGGATGAACCTGACTGGGCCCCATGGGCCAACGCCCGGCCACCAGATGCTCACCGGCGAGCTCCCTTCCCAGGTCTAGCTCCAGGAAGGGGACCCGGTTTCTCTTTTCTGGGTGAGGTGCTGTAGCTCTGCTAGTGTACTTTCATTGGGTTTCCCAGGAAACCCAATGAAAGTACACCTGCATCCAGACAGAATGCCTATGCTGACCCCTCTCCGATGCCAAAAAACGCCTTCAATGGGCACATGAGCATCAGAACTGGACCATGGAGCAATGGAAGAAGGTGGCCTGGTCTGATAAATCACATTTTATTTTACATCATGTGGACGGCCGGGTGCATGTGCATCGTTTACCTGAGATGGCACCAGGATGCGCTATTATAAGAATTCAAGCTGCTCCTTTGACACGTACCACCTACCTAAACATTGCTGCAGACTAAGTACGCCCCTTCATGACAATGGGATTCCCTGATGGCAGTCACCTCTTTCTGCAGGATAACGTGCTCTGTAACACTGCAAAATCTGTTCAGCAATGGTTTAAGAAACATGACAAAGAGTTCAGGGTGTTGCTTTGGCCTCCAAATTCCCCAGATCTCAATCCGATCTAGCATCTGTGAGATGTGCTGGAAAAACAAGTTCGATCCATGGAGGCCCCACATCACAATTTACAGGACTTAAAAGAACTGATGCTGACATCTTGGTGCCAGATATCAGAGGGCAGCTTCAGAGTTTTTGTGGCGTTCATGCCTCAACTGGTCAGCGCTGTTTTGGAAGCACGAATGGGAACTACACAATATTAGGAAGATGGTTTTAATGTTTCGGCTAATTGGTGTGTGTGTGTGTGTGTGTGTGTGTGGGGTGTAAATAAATAAAAACAATTTTGTTTAACCACATTGGCAGCTGATGAGTGTGTGACGCACGAAACAAGCTATGTATTAAAGTTTTTTTCCCCCTACATCTATCTTAATATTCCGCTCCTTGTTTGTTGAACACTTTTATCAACACCATTGACAGTTTCCGGAAAAAAACCCCAAAAACGACACACACACTCTCACACACACTCTCACACACACACACACACATATATATATATATATATATATATATATATATATGGCCCTCTGATGGCCTGGCAACCTGTCCAGGGTGTCTCCCCGCCTGCCGCCCAATGACTGCTGGGATAGGCTCCAGCATCCCCGCAACCCTGAGAGCAGGATGAGTGGTTTGGATAATGGATGAATGGATATATATGCAGCCGAATAGCTCAGTTGGGAACAATGCCGGCTTTCCTGGCGGAGCTCAGAAGTTCAAACCCCGGTTGGGATAAATCTCCAGTAAGAGTCCGTGGCTTACATTCCTAATGCTATACAAGCCATCTACCTCAGATACGAGTGAGAGTAACATGAATAGAATCATACCAGCTCAGACATCACCTGGGTTAACAAGATCCGTGTCAGGTGTTGGGAAACCAGGGTAACCTGATGAGATATGGGCTATGGAACAAGCCACTCATGGACAATGGGCGAGAACCTGGAAATGATGGAACATTATCATAACAGCAGACCCCAGGAGAGGTGCTACATGAAGCGTATATGGGAACTGTGGACCAGTAGGAGACTGACTCAGAAGCAGCTGGTTGCTCAATGCTTGAACATCAATAAAAGGAAGCTACTGTCACAACTTGAGATGGAGAGGCTCCAACTGGATGACTATAAAATTCAGAACCCTGAATGGCCACCCAGTAGGCAGGCGATACACGAGGACAGTCTCCAACCAGGTGCAACAGTCCTACCAGCCATGACAGCTGAAGCTACTGAGGTTCAAATGAGAATCATGGCCAGACTAAAGACAGTCAACCCCCGGGCTCAGCTTCCACGACTCAGTAATAAAGTACCATCACAAAGCCTGCTTGCAGATGTGAACACAGCCCTATACAACATCTCAACTGCTACCATAACAGAGACCAATGAGCTTGTATATGTCACCGCAACCGTAATCCTGGAGATGCTTGGGTACAGGATTAACAACACAGGTCACCAACAGTACCCTCCATGGAAGAGAAGGCTGGAAGCCAAGATCAAAGCAGCACAGAGAGATGTTAGCCAGTTAACAGAGGTGCAGAAAGGTGTGATGAAAGACCGGGCCTGTTTGAAGAAGTACAGCAAACTGTCCATAAGTGAGGCCCTGGAAACTTCCGAACAAAGGCTCACAGCTCTGACCGCCAAGCTGAAGAGATACACTAGAGAAGCAGAAGTCAAAAGAGTAAATGGCTGTTTCCTCAAAAAACCACCTTAAGTGTAGTCCCAGCTGCAGAATAAAAAGGGAAAACCATCAGACCCACCCAGAGCAGAGACTGAGTGATACCGGAAGGATATATAGGAAAAGGAAGCATAACAAAACACCAATGCCCAGTGGCTGGTGGATCTATCAGCAGATCATAGCAATATCCCAGAACAAGAACCAGTTTTTATCACAGTGGCAGACATTCAACGACAAGTCTCAAGCATGAAGAGCTGGAATGCACCAGACCCTGACATGATTCACACCTACTGGTTAAAGAAGTTAACGGCACTCCATGAACACCTGGTGACACAAATGAACCAGCTGCTAACATCAGGATCTCACCCTGACTGACTAACACAGGGGTGAGCAATACTGATCATGAAGGATCCTCACAAGGGTAAAACACCTTCAAACTACCAACCAATAACCTGCCTCTCTAAAACATGGAAGATCCTGTCAGGTATCATAGCAGCTAGCTGAATAGGCACATGAGCGAAACTCAGAAAGGAATTGGGAACAACACCAGAAGATCAAAGCATCAGCTACTGGTTGACAGAGCAGTCACCCAAGACTCTAAAACCTGACAGACCAACCTAAGCACAGCCTGGACTGACTACAAGAAAGCCTAGAATTCAATGCCCCACACCTAGTTACTCGAGTGCTGGGTACCGTGGTGTGGGCGACCTGGGTTCGCATCCCGGCTGCCCCCCAATTTCACTACATTTGCTATGGGCTGCCCCCCACATTCGCTACCAATGTAGAAAGGGTCCTACCTGTTAGCCAAGGGCTAGCGAGTCTACACATCAGCCAATTGTGGACATGAGAAGGGGAGTTGTGTGGGAGAACTTAGGGCGGTTCAACACCAGACGAGCGGCAGCTTTCTGAACAAGCTCCAGAGGTCTGATGGCCGACGCCGGGGCACCAGCAAGGAGGGAGTTGCCGTAGTCCAGCCGGGAGATGACCAAAGCCTGGGTGAGCACCTGTGCCATCTTGTCGGTGAGGAATGGGCGAATCCTCCTGATGTTATAGAGGAGATATCTGCAGGAGCGAGCAACCGATGCAACGTTTTCAGCAAACGACAGTTGGTCGTCCAGGATCACACCCAGATTCCTCGCAGTCCGCGTTGGCGTCACCATGGTGTTGTCAATGGTGATGGCCAGGTCTCGGTGTGGGCAACCTTTCCCCGGGAGGAACATCAGCTGTTTCTTGTCCAGGTTGAGCTTCAGGTGGTGTGTCGCCATCCATTCCGGGATGTCAGTCAAGCACGCAGCAATGCGTGTCTCTACTTGTGTATCGAAGAGAGGAAAGGACAAGATCAGCTGGGTGTCATCAGCATAACAATGCTAAGAGAAATCATGTGAGCGAATAACAGAACCTAGGGATGTCGTGTACAGGGAGAAAAGGAGAGGACCCAGAACCGAACCCTGTGGAACGCCTGTAGTCAGTCTGCGAGGCTCAGACGCAGATCCCCTCCATGTCACCTGGTAGGAGCGACCCATCAGGTAGGTTGCAAACACTGAGAGTGCAGAGCCTGTGACACCCAGCCCCTCGAGGGTAGAGAGGAGGATCTGGTGGTTCACTGTGTCGAATGCAGCTGACAGGTCCAGGAGTATCAGGACAGAGGAGAGAGAGTTTGCTCTCGCAGAGTGCAGCGATTCTGTCACTGCAAGGAGGGCTGTCTCTGTCGACTGACCCACCCTGAACCCAGACTGGTTGGGGTCCAGGAGGTTGTTCTGGTGGAGGTACAAAGAAAGTTGGTTAAGGATAGCACGTCTGAAAGTTTTGGATAGAAAGGGTAGAAGGGACACTGATCTGTAGTTTTTGACGTCAGAGGGGTTAAGTGATGGTTTCTTGAGAAGGGGGGTGACTCTTGCAGTCTGGAAGGCAGATGGAAAGCATCCGGCCTGGAGGGAGGTGTTGATGAGGTGGGTTAGATAGGGAAGGAGTTCAGGTGCTATAGACTGAAGAAGAGGGGAGGGGATCGGGTCAAGGGAGCATGTGGCGGGGCGACTGGATGTGATGAGGTTTAGAATCGTATCGGGGGAGAGCGGAGCGAGGTGGGATAAGGTGGGACGTGGAGAGGTGAGGGACGGTGCAGAGGGTGGGATAGTGCAAGCAGCACTAACTGGGTGGTGAGAAAAGGAGGATCTCATGTTGTTTACCTTCTTGTCAAAGAAGTTAGCGAAGTCATCAGAGAGAAGGGAGGAAGTAGGAGGAGGAGGTGGGGGTTGAAGAAGTGTAGAGAAAGTTTCAAATAGTTTCTTAGGATTAGAGGCAGAGGATAGGATTTTAGAGCGATAGAAGGCAGCTTTAGCAGCAGACAGGGAGGAGGAGAAAGTGAAAAGAAGAGACTGGAAGTTGAGAAGGTCCTCTGGGAGTTTGCCTTTTTTCTATTAGCGCTCTGCCACTCTCAGTCTCCGTCTGTCAGTACGTAATGAGTCGGTCAGCCAAGGGGCAGGTGGAGTTGGGCATGCAGGCCTGGAGGTGAGGGGACAGAGATTGTCCAGAGAAGAGGGGAGGGTAGAGAGAAGAAGATCAGTAGCAGTGTCAGGGGGTAGGAGAGAGAAAGATTCAGGTGTAGGGAGGATAGAGGTAACAGAGGAAGAAAGATCACTGGCGGAAGAGAGCGGATGTGTCTACAGGTGGAAACCATGTGGGTAGGGGAAGGGGCTGAGGAGGGTTAAGAGAGGGAGAGAGAGAAGGACATGAAATAGTGGTCAGAGAGCTGGAGGGGAGTATCAGAGAGATTGGAAATAGGACAGTGTCTTGTAAAGATAAGGTCCAGCTGGTTGCCGGCATTGTGGGTAGGAGGAGAGGGTGAGAGGTGAAGGTCAAAGGAGGAGAGGAAAGAGAGGAGAGGATCTAGCTTGTTAGTGTCGATGTTGAAGTCACCGAGAAGGATAAGTGCAGAGTCATCAACAGGGAAGTGCGAGACAAGTGTGCCAAGCTCCTCCAGAAACTCAGCAAGGGGGCTTGGTGGGCAGTACACAACCACGATGGTGAGTTTGACCGGATAAGAGACAGTAACAGCATGAAATTCAAAAGAGGGCGGAGAAAATTGTGGAATGGAAACAAGAGAGTATTTCCATTTCAGGGAGATTAGCAGGCCAGTATCACCACCCCGCCTCCCAGCTCTGAGAAAAAGAGTACACATCAGACAGAGCTGCGGGTTTGGTAGTGTTTTCTGGCATGATCCAGGTCTCAGTTAGAGCAAGAAAGTTGAGGGAGAGCAAGGATGCATAGCCTGAGATAAACTCAGCTTTTGGCACCGCAGGCTGGCAATTGCAGAGCCCTCCCGTCACCACCTGCTCAACGTGAGTGGAGAGAGTGGGATAGATGAGGTTGGTAGAGTCACAGCACCTAGGAGTGACCCAACATCTACGTCAGCCCCGGGAAGAGTAAAGGACAGGAATGCGAAGGAAACACATAGTCTATACTAGGTACACAAAATACAGGTGACTGACCGGATTTAAAAAGAGCAGTCCGTGCTTGACGAAGTCTTGGCTTGAAAAAGTCGCACTTGCCTTTGTTCACTCTAGCCTTCGTTCAACCTAGGCATGTTTGGCTGACAGTTGGAAGCTGATGCTTCCAAGTAGCAGCAGTGATTTAAAGAACACTGATTGCTAATTGTCTGCCATGAGTGCAGGCCACACCCTGGCCACTTAACACCCAATTGGCCAAAGAGGTACACTGAAAATAGGCTTTTGCCCAGAAACTGGTCACTTATGTAAAACTCTATCAAACCTCACACAATAGTATTAAAACTGCAGACAGCAAGTTACCAAGGAATATATGTATAAGCTAAAAGGATAACTAAGTCAAAACAGCTAGGCAACAAGAAATATTTAAGGACACACTAGGTGAAAAACAGCTACAGCTAGAATAAGTAAATAAGACAAGTAAGTAAATAGAATAAGACAGCTACAGCTAGAATAAGATCCCACTAGGAACCTGGAGCAGATGTATAGACAAAAGGACTAATACTCAAGCAGCTGGAATGACACTAGTAGCAACTTGCTAAGCAGGAAAGATTATACTTACTCTATTCTAGATGAACCAGCAATTCAGAATCACTCCAGAAGTTAAGATGCACACATAGCCTCTCTAACAGCAAGCCCTATGTAGTGCCTCCTCGTGGCGAGACACGGTAACTGGGTACACCTTGGACCCTGGCTGAACTACAAGGGACTCGGAGGAGGTCTGGCCCCCTTTTGTATGTGTTTAAGTCGGAGAGTACTGCTGGCATCGTGTGTGGCTGCCACTTCTCCCTCTCATAGCCCCCCTTCCCATCCACCCCTGTATGTTTGTGCTATGTTTATCCGTTGTCTTGTTTCACCCCCTTTATTGTAAAGCCACTTTGAGTGTTAGAAAAGCGCTATATAAGATTTTATTATTATTATTATTATTATCAAGTAGGCTGAATACCACTTGGCAGGGATCACTGACCAAAATGTTCAAGAGTATATCTCCATATGAACAAGATTAAAAATGGCACCGCGCAATTACTCAGGCGATAGCGGAGTTCTTAGGGAAACATATGATGCCCCTCAACTTGATGACTAAGGCCGAGTTTACAGCTTTCATAAAGACAATTGATAAACCGTACAACATGCCATCCCGCACATATTTTAGCCAGGTAGCCATACCGAAGCTATATAAAACATGCAGGCAGAGTCGCAGCAGAGCTAAAAACAGTGGAGTTTTTCGCTACTACCACAGATATGTGGTCAAGCCATACAGCAGAACCTTATCAGAGTCTGACCGTGTATTTCATCAATAAAGAACTCGACCTCAAAGCTCTCTGTCTTCAGACTCCTTACTTCCCGGACGACCACACTGGGGAGAACATTGCAGCCAGCCTAAGAGAGGGGCTAGCCAGCTGGGACCTCGATGAAGAAAAACATGTCTTCGTAATGACGGACAATGAATCGAACATGGTGAAGCCAGTGCAGCTGAATGAGTGGATCAGGCTCCAGTGCTTCGGCCACCGATTACATCTTGCCATTGGTACGTTTTTTTCAGTATTTGTTTGTGTGTGTGTGTGTGTGTGTGTGTGTGTGTGTGTGTGTGTGTGTGTGTGAGTGAGTGAGAGAGCGAGAGAGAGAGCAAAAGAGTAAGAAGAGAATGTGAAAGATTAAGAACAGAATGGCTGAATGAAAGATTGTTTGTTTTCTAATGTAGCTGTGTGTGTGTATGTGTGTGCTTGTGAAAGCATAGTAACACACAACTTAAATTGTATAAAGTACACCAATTTAAATGTTTTTTGCATTTCTTACAGAAAAAGCAATGAAAGATGACAGAGTGTCAAGAGCAATAGGGCTGTGCAAAAAAGTGGTGGGGCACTTCTCCCACAGTTGGAAGAAGAAGGCAGCAATCACTGAGGCACAGAGGGAGCTCAATCTTCTTGAGCACACACTCATAACTGAGTGCCCAACAAGATGGGGATCCAAAGAAATGATGACTGCAAGAGAGCTGGAACAGACCAAGGCCATATCCCAGGTATTGTCAGGCGATCGAAATGCATGCCCCCCTCGTCCCAACTTGGCAGGACATTGACGTGTTAGAGTCCATTCACAAGGTGCTACATCCTCTCCAGGAATTTACTGATGTTATTTCTGGAGAGGAGTACGTCAGCATCTCCTACCTCAAGCCAATTCTCCATCTTCTGAGAGCGCCACAGGAGGTCATTCCCGCCTGCGGCCATCAAACTTTACAACTCCTCCCCCAGAATGTCAGTCACTCTTAGTCAATAGTCATTAAACTGGCCCTTCGACTTATTTTACCCTGTCGGGTGTTTGTTTGTGCCGTTTGTTTCGTGCTGCAGTGTTGGCAGGGTGTTTTATCTCTGTTTTTCTTATTTCTATTTGTTTCTGTTTTCTTGTTGACGTGGGTCTTGTTGGTTTTTCTTGCTAGTGTGACTGTCTGTAATGGGATCCAATTTCCCCTCGGGGATGAATAAAGTATTTCTGATTCTGATTCTGGCCACATCAGTCCTGGTTGAAGATGATGAGGACGCTGATTTGTCTAAGTCAATCAAAACCAGGGTCCTGGCATACCTCAATGACAAACATAGCGACCCTGACACCCAGGAGCTTTTGGATGTCGCATCATTTCTGGACCCAAGGTTCAAAACACAGTACATCAAAGCAGACCACATCCGTACCATTAAGACAAGACTGAAGACTGAAATGGAATAGTCAGCAAGACATATAAATAACCAAGTTAAGATTAAGTCTAATAATAATAGTAATATTTCGAAGCCTCAAAGTGCAAAGCCCTCTGTAGAAAAGGTAAAGAAGTCTCTCGGCAGCTTTTTCAAGACAAGTGTGGCATTTCCTGCTTTGCCTGGGCAACCTGAAGATTTCGTGGAATCTGAGTTTAATAGTTACCTGATGTCATATTATAGAATTACTTATTGCTGTCTTTAGTGGATAACACAGAAGATAATGAACTTAAAAAAACCGCATTCTAAATTGCAATCGCAATTATATTATTTTCTGAAGTCGTTCAGCCCTAATACCCAGATCCAATTTTTTGCCTCATCCGATTTTACATCTACTTTAAAACATGTCCCATATTGAGTCCTGTGCTAAACTATGTGGTTTGTACTTGAAACAACCTGCATGCGTCAGCCTTCACGAGTTTGATCACCCATGTGGAAGTAAACAACTGCACACTGAGTCATTTTCATTCAAAAGAGGGTGAGTGTGTCGCATTTTGAATAATGTGCAATTTGCAATGACCTGAAAAATCCAAACTGTTTGGTTACATGAGAGTCGGATATTAGATTTCAATTCGAGTTATTTCCACATATGAATGTGGTCATAACCTTTACGCATTACTACCAGTCCCGTGTGCTTTTTTTCCTAGTAACACAGTCATAATACATAGTATAACCAAAGGCCCGAAAGGTTGGATCAGTTCATCTGGACACCAAGTTTAGTGGGAAAACATTTCATCACTCATCTAAGTGACTCCATCAGTTCTCAGCTGACTGCAGGTATCCCCAACCTCATAAACAGCACAGTTGGATACTTGCAGTCAACTGAGAACTGACAAAGTCACTTAGATGAGTGATGAAACATTTTCCCACTAAACTTGGTGTCCAGATGAACAGATTCAACTTTTCTGGGATTTCTACACCGGGATTATTGAGCATGCAACAATATAACCAAAGGCCTTGTATAGGCAAGACCTGACTTCCTGGCAAGTTGAAGCTGTGGTGCCTGCAATTTGGATTTCTCCCCTGCCTGATGTGGCTTCTAACTGTCTATAAGGTTCCTGTCGCAAAGGTTGAGAAGCTGGAGAGAACAGTTCATACATAAAGAAATGGCTTGGACTCTTGCATTGCCTCAGCAATAACAGCCTATATGGATATAGTGCTCTGGACCTGCCTGTCTCAAGCCTTACCGAAGAATACAAATGTGCCAAGGTAAGGCTGGGCATAAATCTAGCTCAGGGGTGGCTAACCATGTGCCATGGAGAGCCATGTGTATGCAGGTTTTCATTCCAAACTGACTCCACACCAGGTGATTTCATTGATACAGTCTTCCTCTTTGGTTGAAGGGTTGCTAAGCAGTGAAATCACCTGGTGTGGAGTCCAGCTGGAATGAAAACCAGCATACACATGGCTCTCCATGGCACATGGTTAGCCACCCCTGACCTAGCTGAATCCCAAGACTGCGCAATTCGAGTGGCTGCTCCCAGTTTGGCAACAGGGAGGAAGTGGACCCTGACTGAGGCTGTACAGCAGGCAAAGTCAGCTCTCAGGCACAAAGACATTGTAAGTCAGGTGCAGCAGAAAAGAGATGGTCACTGTCCAGGAACAAGCAGATACCTAAAAGGTACAAGGCAACACCCAAACAGGGGAAAAAGCTGGTAGTAGCTGAACTTCATCACCAGGAGAAGGTAGGTAGATGCACAAAGGCTGTCTCACAGGCCAAACAGGGCCAATGGTCAAGTTGCAAAAACCTGGAGCATCAGAAACTCACATGGAAGGATCTTTGGGAGACGGAGGAGACAGACTGAGCTTCATCATTAGAGCCACCTACAATGTGCTTTCCACCCCTAAGAACCTGATCCAGTGGCTTACCAACAACCCTAAGACACACCTTCATCGACTGCAAAATAAGCCTCACCCAAGGATGCTATACCTGGAGGCACAACCACGTCTTAGGGCAACTGGTGTTAATCCTAGAAGGGAGGAGGACTACAACCAATGCGCTCTCTCCCCAATGTCTGGCTTCAATTACACCACTGCCTTTGTACCAGCAAGACAACTCAGAAGGAATCCAGCTGTGAGAAAGAAAGCAAGCCTATCAGATGCAGCCCAGGATGGAAGATGCTGCTGGTTGACCTTGACCAGAGGCTCGTCTTTCCACCAGAGATATTAACAACCAATTTGAGGCCTGATCTGATCTTGTGGTCAACATTACTGAAGCCCCTGTACATTGTGGAACAAACTGTGCCATGGGAGGCAGCAGATGGTGAAGCATACAAATTTAAGAGGCTGGAATATTCAGATCTAGCAGCCGAAGCAGTACAACAGGGCTGGAGAATACAAGTAATACCAGCTTAGTGGAGGTTAGCTGCAGAGGCTTCGTAGCCATGTCTTCCACCTGGTTACTGAAAGGGATAGGAGTCCAAGGACAGGCCCTCTGACAAGCAGTCAGATCCTGTTCAGAGGCTGCCAAGCGAAACAGAAACTGGCTCTGGCTGAAGAGAAAGGATCTCATTTGGACTGCAAGATGACCATCAACTAGCAGGAAGGGTAAAGGGTTGGGTGGCCCGGTGGCATAGTGGTTAGCATTGTCGCCTCACAGCACGAAGGCCCTAGGTTCGAACCCCAGGGTTGTCCAACCTTTGGGGGGGGGGGGTCATCCCAGGTCCTTTCTGTGTGGAGTTTGCATGTTCTCCCCGTGTCTGCCTGGGTTTTCTCCAGGTGCTCCAGTTTCCCTCACCATCAAAAAGACATGCATGTTAGGGTTAATACTCCTGTCTGTGCCCCGGACCGAGGTATGGCAAGACGAACTGGAGTTGGTCCCTGGGCGCTGCACGGCAGCTGCCCACAGCTCCTAGCTACACAGCTAGGATGGGTTAAATACAGAGGAAGAATTTCCCCACGGGGATCAATAAAGTAATAATTTTTTTTTAAAAAAAGCAGAGGGGGGTGCATCTGGCCAAGCGTCACGATTGAGCCCTCTGGAGATGTCATGGATCCATCATAAACAAAACATCAAGGAAGTAGGGTGCCCACTTGATAACCCCAATGACGTGGTTAACCCATCACTACTCAAGACATCAAGACTGAAGAAAGTAAGTGTCAATTTCTATTTGAGGGATTGTAAAATCGAGTCATATAAGCTCAACTGATCACTGTGATAAATATGAGCAAACTAATAAATAAAAAAGTCGGGACTTGGTCACTTGTGACAGGCTGTCTAAACATATCGTTACAGCAATGTCCTCAGATGAGTAGTGACATTCTTTTGTAATTACACTGTTTGCAGTATATTGAGGGAACCCAGCCACTGAGGATGCACAAGCCAGTGCATTCTTAGTGCCAGTCCCAAGCCCGTACAAATGGGGAGGGTTGCGTCAGGAAGGGCATCCGGCGTAAAATCTTTGCCAAATCAAATATGCGGATCATAAATAAGATTTCCATACCGGATCGGTGGAGGCCCGGGTTACCAACGACCGCCACCGGTACTGTTAACCAGCAGGGTGCCGGTGGGAACTATGCTACTGTTGGGCGAAGGAGAAGGAGAGGGGGAAGGCATGTCCAGAGGCAGCTAGAGAGGAGGAAGTGTAGGTGTGTGGAGGTGAGAGTTGGAACTTTGAATGTTGGCACTATGACTGATAAAGGGAGAGAGCTGGCTGACATGATGGAAAGAAGAAAGGTAGGCATACTGTGTGTGCAAGAGACCAGGTGGAAGGGGAGTAAGGCCAGAAGTATCAGAGGTGGGTTCAAACTCTTCTATCATGGTGCGAATGGGAGGAGAAATGGGGTAGGGGTAATTCTGAAGGAAGAGTATGTCATGAGTGTGCTGGAGCTGAAGAGAGTGTCAGACAGAGTGATGAGTATGAAGCTGGAAATTGAAGGTGTATTGCTGAATGTTATCAGCGCATATGCCCCGCAAGTTGGGTGTGAGATGGACAAAAAAGAAGAATTCTGGAGTGAGTTGGACGACATGGTGGAGAGGGTACCCAAGGAGGAGAGAGTGGTGATTGGAGCGGACTTCAATGGACATGTTGGTGAAGGGAACAGAGGTGATGAGGAGGTGATGGGAAGATATTGAGTCAAGGAGAGAAATGTGGAAGGACAGATGGTGGTCGATTTTGCGAAAAGGATGGAAATGGCTGTGGTGAATACATATTTCAAGAAGAGGGAGGAACACAGGGTGACGTACAAGAGTGGAGGAAAGTGCACACAGGTGGACTATATCTTATGCAGAAGGCGCCATCTAAAAGGGATTGGAGACTGCAAGGTGGTGACAGGGGAGAACGTAGCTAGGCAGCATCGGATGGTGGTCTGTAGGATGACTTTGGAGACCAAGATGAGGAAGCGAGTGAAGACACACCTGAAGATCAAATGGTGGAAGTTGAAGAAGGAAGACTGTTGTTTGGAGTTCAGGCAGGAGTTAAGACAGGCACTGGGTGATAGTGAGGAGTTGCCAGATGGCTGGGCAACCACCGCAGAAATAGTGAGGGTGACAGCTAGGAAGGTACTTGGTGTGTCATCAGGACAGAGGAAGGGAGACAAGGAGACTTGGTGGTGGAATGAGGAAGTACAGCAAAGTATACAGAGGAAAAGGTTGGCAAAGAAGAAGTGGGATAGTCAGAGAGATGAAGAAAGTAGACAGGAGTACAAGGAGATGCAGCGTAAAGCAAAGAGAGAGGTGGCAAAGGCAAAGGCGTATGGTGAGTTGTATGACAGGTTAGACACTAAGGAAGGAGAAAAGGACTTGTACCGATTAGCTAGACAGAGGGACCGTACTGCAAAGGATGTGCAGCAAGCTAGGGCGATCAAGGATAGAGATGGAAATGTGCTGACAAGCAAGGAGAGTGTGCTAAGAAGGTGGAAGGAGTACTTTGAAGGGCTGATGAATGAAGAAAATGAGAGAGAGAGAGAAGGTTGGATGATGTAGGGATAGTGAATCAGGAAGTTCAGTGGATTAACAAGGAGGAAGTGAGGGCAGCTATGAAGAGGATGAAGAGTGGAAAGGCAGTTGGTCCTGATGACATACCTGTGGAGGCATGGAGATGTTTAGGAGAGATGGCAGTGGAGTTTTTAACTAGATTGTTTAACACAATCTTGGAAAGTGAGAGGATGCCTGAGGAGTGGAGAAGAAGCAAACTGGTACCGATTTTCAAGAACAAGGGCGATGTGCAGAACTGTAACAACTACAGAGGTATAAAGTTGATCAGCCACAGCATGAAGATTTGGGAAAGAGTAATAGAAACTAGGTTAAGAGGAGAGGTGATGATCAGCGAGCAGCAGTATGGTTTCATGCCATGAAAGAGCACCACAGATGCGATGTTTGATTTGAGAAGGTTGACTGAGAAGTATAGAGAAGGCCGGAAAGAGTTGCATTGTGTCTTCGTAGATTTTGAGAAAGCATACGACAGGGTGCCAAGAGAGGAGGTGTGGTATTGTATGAGGAAGTCAGGAGTTGCAGAGAAGTATGTAGGAGTGGTGCAGGATATGTATAAGGGAAGTGTGACAATGGTGAGGTGTGTGGTAGGAATGACAGATGGGTTCAAGGTGGAGGTGGAATTACATCAAGGATCGGCTCTGAGCCCTTTCTTGTTTGCAATGGTGATGGACAGGTTGACGGACAAGATCAGGCAGGAGTCTCCATGGACGATGATGTTCGCGGATGACATTGTGATCTGTAGCGAGAGTAGGGTGCAGGTTGAGGAGAGCCTGGAGAGGTGGAGGTATGCACTGGACAGAAGAGGAATGAAAGTCAGTAGGAGCAAGATGGGAGTACCTATGCGTGAATGAGAGGGAGGACAGTGGAATGGTCAGGGTGCAAGGAGTGGAGGTGACAAAGGCATTTGAGTTTAAATACTTGGGGTCAACTGTCCAAAGTAACGGGGAGTGCAGTAGAGAGGTGAAGAAAAGAGTGCAGGCAAGGTGGAGTGGGTGGACAAGAGTGTCAGGAGTGATATGCGACAGAAGGGTACCAGGAAGAGTTAAAGGGAAGGTTTACAAGATGGTAGTGAGACCAGCTATGTTATATGGTTTGGAGACAGTGGCACTGACGAAAAGACAGGAGGCGGAGCTGGAGGTGGCAGCATTGAAGATGCTAAGATTTTCACTGGGAGTAACAAAGGACAGGATTAGGAACGATTATATTAGAGGGACCGCTGAGGTTGGACGGTTTGGAGACAAAGCAAGAGAGGCAAGACTGAGATGGTTTGGACATGTGTGGAGGAGAGATGCTGGGTATATTGGGAGAAGGATGCTGAATATGGAGTTGCCAGGGAAGAGGAGAAGAGGAAGGCCAAAGAGGAGGTTTATGGATGTGGTGAGGGAAGACATGCAGGTGGCTGGTGTGACAGAGGAAGACGCAGAAGACAGGAAGAAATGGAAACGGATGATCCGCTGTTGCGACCCCTAATGGGAGCAGCCGAAAGTAGTAGTAGTAGTAGCAGTATATTAAGGGAACATATATGGGGACATTTTCATTCCTCGGCCCAACATCTGGAACAGTCAAAACAGGTGCAGAGACTGTTCCGGAAGCTGGACCGAGGAATGGAAATGCCCCCATATAAATTCCCTCGATATATTTTAAATGAGGGAACATATAGGGGGACATTTACATTCCTCAGCCCAGTTTACGGTACAATCTCTGCAACTGTATTTACAAAACTCAACATATGTTCCTGGAGCTGAAACACTGCAACAACATGTACTATTTAAGTGGTCTCTCTCACACACACACACACACACACACACACACACACACACACACACACACACACACACACACACACACACACACAAACACACACACACTGCTGTGGCTGGGTGAAGGTAAGTGCCAGGTTAAGGAGTAGAAGGGGAACATTTCCGGATTTTATAAACTGAGGCCCCAAATAAAGTTCACACACTGATCCCAACAATATTTATGTGGCCTGTTCTGAACCCCTAAAGAGTCTTTAAAAGGACAGAGGAGTCAGGAAAAGCGCTTTATAAGGGAGGGCTGCCTCTGTAAACATCATCAAGCATTTAGCACTGTTTAGCTTATTCTCCCTCTTCCAGCGAAGAATTTATGTCAACACAAAATCCTCACCGTCATTTTTTAAGCCTCATTCTGACAGAGCAGAGGATTCCTGATAGCTTTATTTCCTGGACTGTCGAGATCAAAAGTTTGGATAAATGACAATCCAGCTCCCAACATATTTAGGTGTGGATTATATTAACTACACACGTTAGCCAAATCACTTTGCACATTTATAGTCTACATCATTTCACCCGTTTAGACTAAGTTTGGGGGGGAAAATGGATCTTAAGTATTTCTGTCTAATTTTTGCCGTCAAATAACTGTCTGACCGGGAAAAAAAAGGCTCTCAGCTGACATTGTGCAGAGTTGCATGTTTATTATTTCATGTAATCAGTTTTACTGGCCCTTTTTGTTCCAGTGGGCTTCCCCTTTTTAAAGAGGCTTGTAAACAGTGTGTCCGGATGTGGCACAAAATAAACAAGCATGAAAGCAAGCAAGCAAGCAAGCACGCGCGCACACACACACACACACACACACACACACACACACACACACACACTTACACAGGCCAATTTACACTGTTTAGACTGCGGAAATGAGTCATCTGCTAACATTGGGATCGGCTGAACACCAGAACGAAGACACAGAGACGCCCAGTGTCTGCCAGACTACATGTGACCACATAACAGGTCCAATCTACATGCAAAACACCTGGCAGCGTTCTCCTTTAGAGCATGTTTCGTTAGACTGGGTTTTATGGGGAGCAGTGGGGCTGTGCAGTTTGATCATAGGACATTTGTGCCTGTATCAGCTCGAGATGTTCGTGTCAGGGAACTCTCCTCACGTACCTTCGGCTTCTCATGTTGCCATCTTCTCTCAAACTTTGTCCGAATCAGAAAAAAATAATTTGCAAAGCAAAGTAAGTGTACAGGAATTTGTCTTTCTGGCCAAGAGGCTGGTCTACACCAGCACACACCTACACACCTACACACACACACACACACACACACACACACACACACACACACACACACACACACACACACAGTGGTGGGCTGTCAGGGCCATCAGGGCCTTCTCTGCTGGCCCTGTCAAAATCCATCCATCCATCCATTATCCGAACTGCTTATCCTGCTCTCAGGGTCGCGGGGATGCTGGAGCCTATCCCAGCAGTCATTGGGCGGCAGGCAGGGAGACACCCTGGACAGGCCACCAGGCCATCACACAGGGACCTGTCAAAATCAAAATCATAATTTGTTTTTCATAGTTAAATTGAAGTGGGCCTGAAATGTGTCTGAATTCAGTGACTTGTTTTCTCGTGGGGCTGAGCATGTGCCATGTCATCTAAACACACCACAGCTTCTTGGACCAGCACTAGCGGTACTGCTCGCCTTTGGTTGCAGCCCGAAGCTGCAAAGTGATTCCAACTTTGAGTGACCGTGTCATTGACCAATCAAATTTTGATGTGTAGTGACAGAACGTCCCAAGGGCCCTGCGATGGATCGGTGCTTGCCCCGGTGTCGTCATCAGCTCTGAGCTTGAGCTTATCACGGGTTGTGAGAAAACGAAGCTCAATGGCCACAGCATTCACAGCTACTGGTGATCTTGTTGCTGATCTACTTTGTGTTTTCTGTGACTCTGGTAGGATTGTCTGCATTTTCTAATTTCAATTTTATTTGATAGGGATAACAGAGTGAGACAGAGAAGGCGGGGGAGAGAGAGGGGATGACATGCAGCAAAGGACACAGGCCGGATTCGAACCCAGGCTGCTGCGGTAAGGACTCAGCCTTATGTTGGTCCACGCTCTACCAGATGAGCCCCCTGTCTGCAGTTTTTTTACTCATTCTCCCAAACGGACTAACCTACTGGATGAGAGAAGGCTACCGTGAGTCTCTCCAGTGAGGTGGAACTTCAGCTCCAGGTTGGTGTGCACATTTTTCTCAGTGAACTGAGGGTGGTGCGCACTGATAATATCGTGGCTATAATTTATTGAATTTGTCGAAGTTACTCGAGTGACTGGTGAACTCTACATCAACCGTGGAAACTTGTCTGTTATCCCCGCCAGGCGGCCTGGAGGGGATTATGCATTTAGTCGCATGTGTGTCTGTCCACGGCTAATCTCGCAAACTACTAGACCTGCCAGGCTTAAATATCTTGTGCACCGTTATGACTGCATGATCAGAAGGCTCTCATGCTCGCGGTGATGAAAAACCTTCGGACGTTTGTTCTCGTATCGCCGCTCCCTCTCCTCGTTCACTCTCTAGCTCGCTCGACCAACGCTGCCCTCTTTCGCTGCATGCACGCGCTCGGTTGATTTAGCTCGGGCAGCGACAGTGTATGTGTTTGGGTATGAGCGTTGAAAGTAAACGAGTAGTCGATCGTATTTCACAAGACAGCAAATCCTTCGCTGCTGATCTCAGCACAGGAGAACTGGAGGAACACTGGATGAACCAAAAATAATTCGTTTTATTCACCTCGCCGCCATGTTTGTTTAGCTGACATCATGAGGGGGATCAGACGCGGAGGTGCCATAGACTATAATGTTAAAACTCCGCAATAAAAATACAATTTCGAGAGTAAGTTTTATCACAGTCACAGCTGGAAATCATCTCAGTAGCTACAATAAAACATTTCCCATGGCTGAGCTATGTTTTCTTTCCGCTTTATTGCTTTAGAGTAAATGAAAGTCATTTGCTGACATTCATTTTACATCATGAAAACCGCGACATTTAAACACATAATGGCCCCCCCTTCTCCCTGTAGGCGAAAGAAAGGGGTGGTTTGCGGCCAAGTCCGGTGCTCAGACGTCACGACACCGAAGATATGCCTGGTTGAGATCTGCACTCTACTCAGTTCACTCTTCTAGTCGTTTTTGTGCCATGTGGTGTGCGTGTGCAATCCGGTTGCTGAGTGACATAAAGGAAGATCTGATGGTGATGCTGCAATAGCTGCTATAGTGCACAGTGGTGTGTGTTGTGATTGTTGGAGATCAGCTGTCTTGTTGGTGTTGATCCAGTACTGCACATAGTGTGTGGTAGTGTATTTTGTGTGTGGCTATATTGGCTGTAGTGGAACCCATATGAGAAATGTGTGTATGTGTGTGTGTTTGTGTGTGTGTTTGTGTGTGTGTGTGTGGGGGGGGGGGGTGCAGCCTTAAGTCCCTGACTGAAACCCCACGGTACACTACTGCACACAAATCTCTCTTCTATCTGGGACTAGTACAGTCGATGGGACAAGAGCCAGTTCTCTCTCTAATGCAAACAGCTGAAAAGGCAGGCTGCAAAACCCCTACTGCGCTGACTGTTACTTGTCAGGCAAATCATTGGACAATCAGATAGCTGGGGGGGGGGGTTTAATTTAAGATTTCCTTGAATAGCGAATTGGAAAATGACAGGACAGATGATGTACACTGAAAAAAGGCCATGCCAAAATTGAGACAAAATTTAGCATATTCAAGTAAGAAAATTCCAAAAACAAGCAAAATTATCTGCCAGCAAAGTAGCATATTTAAACGAGGTAAATATAAATAACTTTTTTTAAAATCATCTCCCCGCCTGCCGCCCAATGACTGCTGGGATAGGCTCCAGCGTCCCCGCGACCCTGACAGCAGGATAAGTGGCTTGGATAACGGATGGATGGATGGATGATAAATTATCTTACATATTGGTCTTGATGGTTCTTGTGGGGTAAATGCTTCTTGAAACAAGATGGTAAGATATTTCTGTGATTTTAAAACTCAGACTAATTCAGATACACTGTTTTTCCAGTGTAGACAGAAAGAGCGAGATCCACAGCAAAGATCCTGCACCTTGTTCAAACTGCAGGAAAGTGGTGAGGCCAACACAGCGCACGCTTGACGGTCTGAACCGCTGGCAATGTAAATTTAACACAAAGGGCACAGGGTAAAATAAGGGAACTTCAACAACGACTATAGCAGCAAACACAATAACAGTGAAGGCGGTCCAATGACAACAGGACTACACACACTAATTCCAATTTACTGTTTTTGATTATTATTATTGAGCTGAAAACAAATTAACTTTCTTGCTTCCCTGCAATTCATATTTTGGTCACTAGAGGACCTCATTCAGCTAACAGTAGTTAAGAAAATGAAGTACTGTTAAGTTAGAGATACTTTTACTTAATTGGAAAATAAACAAAACCTTATGTGACCAGTTCATAGAAATGACAATGGAACATTTTTCAAATCAGGCCAGCCTAACCCGGCAGGAGCAACCAACCACAACTTAGATTTAAGCCATGCCGGCACAAATTCACATGTAGTTCTACTGACCCATTAAATGAGATTTGGTCTGAGAAAACTGAAATACTATGTGTTAGTAATGAATTCTTTTCACATCATTTGTGTTTTCATACTTGACTTAGTGTACAAATTATGAGAAGCTCCTTCCTAATACTGAGAAACCCCAGTTTGTCTACTCACGTCTCGAGGTTGGAACGTTATTTAAAAACAGGCATTTTAACTGGCCGCCCCCGATCAACAGCTGATGAGAGTTGATTATAAAACACATGTTGTCAAGAAGACCTTTCTGAGGTTCAGTGCGACGTTGCTGGACAAACCAAACTTCCCAGATGACATCAGGCTTTCCATCTATTCTTATACACACGCAGACGCACAAAGACACACACGCAGACACACAGGGACACCACCTTGGCCTTGCCACACTTCCCGCTGCCCGTCCCCAGAGACGCAGGGTCAGTTTAAATAGCCTTGTGCTAGTGTCTAAGTAGGCTACTATTGTGTTATGGGCAGGATGTGAATCCACTTCACATTTTGTTTTGTGTGGAAATCTGTATGACTGGAAGCATTTGTGAAGAAGTGACATCTGATGATAAATGTGTGTGTATGTGTTGTTTTGCATGGAAATCCAGCAGCTGTGTGCCAGGGTGGGAGGCGATCTTGTGCGTGACCCCCAGCTCATCCAGTCGGAGACCCCCACCCCACCACAACCATGTCCCCCTCCAGCCATTCTTTATTTGCCAGGAAGTGGCGCATCAGAGATTACGTTCCCCGGCAGCTCATTGTTACCTGAGCAGGAGAAAGGAAAAAACACATTCTGACTTGTGATCGCACCTGTGTATGTGTACGTGTGTGTGTGTGTGTGTGTGTGTGTAAGTGTGTAAGTGTGTCTGTATATGGGTGTGTGAAAGAGAGCCTGTCCATGTATGTTATCCAGATGTTGATGCAAGTATCCATAGGTTTATATAATAAGAGTCCGTTTTTTCATTTGAGGGAGAGAAAGAGAGAGAGAGAGAGAGAGAGAGAGAGAGAGAGAGAGAGAGAGAGAGAGAGAGAGTGTGTGTGTGTGTGTTCCTCAGTAGTCTGGACAATTCCAAATGAAATGACAGTCTAATTCCACCAGACTGTAATTAGTGGGCCACTTAGCAAATATGCAGACATTAGTCAAGTGCAGCTTTAATTTTTTTTCTTTTTAAGTCTTGAATTCATGTGAGAGCCTGTGTGTATGTCTGTGTGTGTGTGTGTGTGTGTGTGTGTGTGTGTGTGTGTGTGTGTGTACTCAGCCAAAACTGCCAAACTCAAACCCTTCACACAGGTATGTAAAAGCAACTCACACAATCTCTCTCTAAAACACACTCACTCTTCAGTTTATACCTTCTTCACTAAAACGTCCTTCTTCATCTGCTGTAAGTGTGGCGTTAAGTCTGACGTTGTTGTGGGTTTGACAAACTCTGTTTCCACCAATAATGGTATTATCGGGGCGCCCGGGTGGCGTAGCGGTCTATTCTGTTGCCTACCAACAGTTCGAATTGTGTTACCTCCGGCTTGGTTGGGTGTCCCTACAGACACAATTGGCCGTGTCTGAGGGTGGGAAGCCGGATGTGGGTGTGTGTCCTGGTCGCTGCACTAGCGCCACCTCTGGTCGGTCAGGGCGCCTGTTTGGGACTGGGGGGGATAGCGTGATCCTCCCACGTGCTACGTCCCCCAGGTGAAACTCCTCACTGTCAGGTGAGAAGAAGCAGCTGGTGACTCCACATGTATGGGAGGAGGCGTGTGGTAGTCTGCAGCCCTCCCCGGATCAGCAGAGGGGGTGGAGCAGCGACCGGGTGGGGTAACTGGCCAAGTACAACTGGAGAGAATCAGCCACTTTAACCAACAGCACCCGAATCCCACACATTTGACCTTGAAGTGACCTTTAGGCTACTCATTTACAAGGCCTAAGAAGAACACACACGGTGCCAGCATGAGAGCTCGTCCACTGCCCCCTTGTATGTGAAGGTCAATTTCTTTATAACACTGTGGTTCAATTCACTTCAACAACATCCGTACCCACCTTTACTGTTGGTGTATAAGGGGAAAGAAAGAAAGAAAAGAAAGAAAGAAAGAAAGAAAGAAAAAAAAGAAAGAAAAACTTGGAATTCTGAAATTGTTTCTGGAGACAACATGCCGCAGTCTTCCTGTGGCGATATAGTTCGGGGCCTGGTTCTCCAATGATTTGGGGTTGGGAGGCTTTGGGGGCCGGGGCGGGCTGAAGGGGGCGCTGTCTCTGGGGAGCAGCGAGATTTCTTTCAAAACAAGGCCAGTCACGTCTGGACCTCTGCGGACACTAAATCACACTCTCTGCTGCTGCACAGCAGCCCCAGTTCCCTCCTCAGCTGGAAATGCAATATGCCACGTAACCCAGGGACCGGGACCACACAAGAGGCATCTGGGGTTACACACACACATACACACACACACACACACACAAACACACACACACGCACACGCTCACTGACACAAACATGCATTCATAGTAATAGACACATATATGCGTATACACACACTTATTGACACAAACACGCAGACATGTGAATAGAAAAATATAAACACACACACACACGCACGCACGCACACACACACACGCGCGCGCACACACACACACACACACACACACACATACAGGCGTGCAAACAGAAGCCAATATCCTGGTCTTTGGACAGTGCTGCTTTGAGAAGTGGATTTGGACCATTAGCACAGAGGGTCAGAAGAATATCGAAACCGCTGGCGGTTTCAGCGGTCCGTCCTAAACCGGCACAAGTCACAGCTTCCACTAGTGTGTGTGTGCTGAAGAATAGGTGACCCACTGTGTCCAAATGGGCTACAGGCATCTGACAACGCTCCAACAAAACATCACAATAAACTGTTGAAAAATAGCAGCAGGAGAAAGGAGTCTTTGGACAAAACCATAACTGCAAATTGTGGCTTGGCCCTAAAACATCTGACTGAATCCAGCATCAGCCGGGGGAGGGGGGAGGGGGGGAGGGAGGGAGCATTGGTCAGGAGGCAGAGACCATGAGAAAATCCCACTCCTATTTTACCCGTGTTTGTTCGATAGTAAGATGTCTGACACCGGGGAGCAAGAATAATAAGTGCTTCCATTTTTTTAAAAAAAGGAAGAAAAGACTCCACATTACATCTGGTACGGCCCGACAGATCACTAGATGAACAGATAGATAAAACAGATAGATATCAACCTTACTGAACAGATAGATAAAACAGATAGATATCAACCTTACTGAACAGATAGATAAAACAGATAGATATCAACCTTTACTGATCTGCAGGAAGAAAAGAAACTGTTCCCCGCCACACGACCTGCAAACGAGGCCATCATGGCGCCCACACGACGCTTTAACTTCAGGGACAATAAGGAGGAAACGTTCCCACGATTCTTTGCATGTGCCTGCTAACCCTAATGCAGGCTGGTAAACCCTGTAAACCCTCACTGTTTACCACCTGTAGGGGGCAGGAAATCAACACAGATTTCAAAGGGATAGTTCGGCGTCTGGGGATTTCACTGTGTCCTCCCTGCATAGAGTTAGACAAACTCATGAATTGAGGAGAAATCCGCTGGACATCCAACAATTAAGATAAACTAAGCTCAAAAGCATCCATGGGGGCATCCGGGTAGCGTAGCAGTCTATTCCGTTGCCTACCAACACGGGGATCGCCGGTTCGAATCTGCGTGTCACCTCCGGCTTGGTCGGGCGTCCCTAAAGACACAATTGGCCGTGTCTGTGGGTGGGAAGTCGGATGTGGGTATGTGTCCTGCTCGCTGCACTAGCGCCTCCTCTGGTCGTCGGGGCATCTGTTCAGGGGGGAGGGGGAACTGGGAGGAATAGTGTGATCCTCCCACGCGCTATATCCCCGTGGCGAAACTCCTCACTGTCGGGTGAAAAGAAGCGGCTGGCGACTCCACCTGTATTGGAGGAGGCATGTGGTAGTCTGCAGCCCCCCCCCCTCGGTTCGGCAGAGGGGGTGGAGCAGCGACTGGGATGGCTCGGAAGAGTGATGTAATTGACCAAGTACAATTGGGGAGAAAAAGGGGGGGGGGAAATCCACAAAAAATAGCATCCATTGCATTGTCTGATTTGATGCAAGTAGGACACAGTAAAAACCCAAGAATCTGAACTATCCCTTCAAGTGTGCACCGACTCTTAGAGGAGACGCACTCTCGCTGTCTCTTCTTTTCCCCTCCCAACAACACAAAACAAGTGGATTCAACAAAATATTTTACATATAGACTTTGGGTGGTTCTGTGTTTCATAAAAGATGTGTTGCGTTTTGCAAACAAAACTCTACTGGCGCATATGGTAGGCCCACAGTTTCCAAAATATGTCCTTCTCGTTAACCTACTAAGTGTTCATTCTCTACTCTCGACTTGATGCCTTTTTAAGACCGCCAAAAGCCGAACCAGTTTGGGAACAACACCAAACCTACGGGTTTAGACGGCTTACGTAGTTGACATGCTGCTTGGTGACCAGGGTAGACATGATGTTACATGACCGCAGGAACACTGTGTACTTGCCTGCTTCTTTGCAGACAGCGGAAAGATCTGCTCCGACATACCCATGGGCGGCGTCCGCCAACCGGGTCAGCTCGTCCGGTGTGGCACTGCATGGCACTGAGCTGAGCTGCTTCTGCAAGATGTCTGCACGCTCCGCTGCGCTAGGTACGCCAACCTGCGACATCAGAATCCCAAGTAAATCTTAGAATTTTATATTTTATGTCTCCTCTCTACACATTGAAAGGTCTTTTATGACCCCGATTGGACAGTCAATGAATTGTCATCATCAGTCAGTCTGTCAGTTTTCAAATAGTTGCCTAGCCACATCACGCAAGTTAGCGAGCTAGCTAGATATCAATAAACAGTTTGTGAACTCAGCCTTCTGAGAATTGGCTGAACTGAAGTCATTAGACTGGATTTTTAATACCTCCAAGCAGTTAATAGTCTCCAGTTCACCGAACACACGTTTTTGGACTGTGAGAGGAAACTATGAGAACATGGGGAGAGCAGGAAAGCATACACACAGAAGAGCTGTGTGTCGTCTCTGAACTCAGAGACCTCTTTTATTAAAGGTGCTATATACGATATTGAGCACCAGCATCACAGACCAAACTAAAGCAAACCTCCCCACTCCCTTTGCATCTCCCCCCCCTCCCTTCCGGTTCTTGGTTATTATTTTCGTTCTGTTTGGTTGAAATATTGTTTTTTACAGTATAGAGTTATTTTACTGACATTAGTAACGTACTGAGCTTGGTGAGGAGCCATTTCTTTGATCTAGCGAGTGATCTAAATCCATGCAACGTAATTATTAGCTTGGTAGTTATCCTGCTAATGCTAGCTACCTCACATGCACTAACATGCACGCGTGACGCACTAACATGCACTCGCAGCTGGACCAGCTTCCAAAACAAAGAACAGAGAAGCTCAGATTACAACACACACAGAGGGCACGCGACTTCACTCTCTGCTCAGGACGCCATTACGCCACCATCTCTACAGAGCAAATAGTTGTTTGCCGCTATATCAATGTTTGAAATCTCGCACATAGCAACTTTAAACAGTATTGACCACTAAATGTATCTGACACTCTTTTCTTTGGTTTACAGACTTGCTAAAAGGCATTTTTGGCAGGACTACTATGAACCATGTCCATTAGTGCAGATGGAGATGGAACCTGTGACCATTACCTTACAGACCTGTATCTCAGAAACCAGCTCACCTCCAACTCTTTGTCAAAGCGTCCAGGCCGGCGCAGGGCAGGGTCCAGGGCATGAGGTCGGTTTGTTGCCCCCAGGACCAACAGCTGGCCTGAGTGACCCTCCTAGAAAGATCAGAGCCATCGGGTTAGTTCTGGTTCAGTTACTTCTGATACGATGCTCGGTTTCTCAACCGCGTGCCATCAAAAGTCAATAGTATGCAGATTTTAACTAAAAAACACCCAACATTACACCAATGACTTCACAAATGCCTTGCTCACACTGAATGACAGAATCAATCTTTTACATCTTGCGTGTCAGCACAGCATGTTGTGCTATGCATTGAAATAGAAATCTTGAGATCAGCCCAGCTAGACTGTTCGATGGTACATAAATTATGTTGACACCCTCAAGAATACATCAGCTGACAGTACCAAGGAGGCCAGTCACTCAAATATTGGGGAACAAGTTGTTGCTGGCTACCAGAGCTTTTTTGGAGAAACCTAAAGAAAAAGAGAAAAAAGATAATATGGTTTCGATGCCGGATTGGTTGGAAAGGACAGTACTGGCTACAATCATGTCTTCGGAGGTTTTGGTTTTTTTTCTCCCTGTCATGATATTCCAGATGCTAAACATTACAGAGAGCCTTGTGCTGTTGTCACAGTTCCACAAGTCTCCCTTCATTTATCAATTTTCAGAAAACACTTTCTCTTTGGAAATGATGATGAATGATGGTGGCGAACTGTCTCTGCCACTGTGTTTAGATACACATCCCCAGTAATGCCCTTTCCGGTAATGTTCCCACTGGTTAGACACTAGCCAATTCAGCCCAAGAATTTCTGACACTGCCGGAAGCGTACAACCTCAAATCCCATCGGAAGATGTAGAATACGCCGAATTGAGCAAGCAAAAAACCTGCACGCCATGGGATTTTTTGCCATGACACAGCACATCTGTCTCTGACTCAAAATCATAACACAAGGGGTGTTCGGGTAGCGCGGCGGTCTATTCCTGCACTGAATGGAATTTGTAAATACACAGTGTAAATGTGTTGGGGATGAGTTGTTGCCTCAAGTGAAGGAGTTCAAGTATCTCGGGGTCTTGTTCACGAGTGAGGGTAGGATGGAGCAGGAGATTGACAGGCGGATTGGTGCAGCATGAGCAGTAATGCGGACGTTGTACTGGACTGTTGTGGTGAAGAGAGAGCTGAGCCAGAAGGCAAAGCTCTCAATTTACCAGTCAATTTTCACTCCAACCCTCACCTATGGTGATGAGCTTTGGGTAGTGACTGAAAGGGTGAGATCGCGGATACAAGCGGCTGAAACGAGTTTCCTCCAGAGGGTGTCTAGTCTCAGCCTTAGAGATAGGGTGAGGAGCTCGGACATCCGGAGGGAGCTTGGAGTAGAGCCGCTGCTTCTTCGTGTCGAAAGGAGCCAGCTGAGGTGGTTCGGCATCTGATTAGGACGCCTCCTGGCACGTCCAACTGGGAGACCCCGGGGTAGACCCAGAACTTGCTGGAGGGACTACATGTCCAGTCTAGCTTGAGAACACCTTGGGATCCCCCAGGGTGTTGGAGGGCGTTGCTGGGGAGAAGGACATCTGGAGTGCCCTACTTAGCTTGCTGCCACTGCGACGCGACCCTGGAGAAGCGGCTGATGATGAGATGAGATGAGACAGTGTAAATGGCTGTGTGTAAATAGATTGATTATGGTCAATGTGCACTGTGTTACTACATAAGTCATGGATGTGTCCATGTGCCAAACATCTTCAAAACTAATTCCCATAACAGATGGATGGAATTTACCACAAAGATGAAAATGATGGAAGTTTAGAAAACCAGAGGAAAGCATTTTAATGTGCAATTATTATGACTGCTTCATGTCATGTTGTGTCCTTTGTGTTTCCTGTCAGCAATCCAGTGACTCAAATTCTGTCTATGCTAACACTTATTTGAAGAAAAAAAAAAAAAGAAAAGCAAAACAGATTCTGACTCCAATCTATCTGAATTGTACTGATGCCATAACCAGCAATTTGGTATTCATCCCAGGTCCGCAGCCTAACACCACTTCCTTCGGTAATTCCTTCAGTCAGTGCTGCATTTGTCGGGGTGGTCCGCCTACTAGAGGAGAAATAATGGTTTTTCCACTCATCTATAATACCACAGGGGGAAGAGAAATGCAAATAAATTAAAGTGCGAGCAGGAATCTTGAGGAGCAGGAAGTCCCTCACCACATTTCATACCAGCTGCCGACCTTGGACATAACTTCTGGAAGATAGAGAGGAAGCGGCAGACAGTCTCTGTGTCTAATGTGGATAACACCCCCTCAGAAGTCTTTCTCTGACTGGGGAGATGGAGATGTGCTTTGTCATGAAGTCATGCTGACTTGGCCAGTCAGTGACGCATTTTGATACTGCAAAGTGGACGTGCATTACAACTGTCTTACGGTGTCCACCATGGAGATGGTTCCTACATCTCTTCACCTGCACTTCCAATGAAAAAATATAACCCGATGGAGGAAATATCCTTTAGGGAGAGACGTATTTTTCAATGAACTACAACTATGTATTATTTCTTGTGTGTGGTCCAAATAGTTCTCCGTAATACGACACATAATCTACACAATCAAAAGACTGTGTTGCTACCAGCGTTTCTAATGTAAGAACGTTTTTTTAAAAAGATATAAAATATATGGGAAAAATAAAAAGCCCAGCAGCAAATAAATAGTTACTAGAAAGTGTATTCAAACCTCAGTCAAACCTTTTTTTTTTTTGTTGCTAATAACGATTAAAAAAATCTGGAAATGAGCATCCGAGTAGTGTAACAGTCTATTCCATTGCCTACCAACACGGGAATCGGTGGTTCGAGTCCCCGTGTTACCTCCGGTTTGGTCAGGTGACCCTACAGACAAAATTGGCCGTGTCTGCGGGTGGGAAGCTGGTTATGGGCATGTGTCCTGGTCGCTGCACTAGTGCCTCCTCTGGTCAGTCGGGGTACCTGTTCGGGGGCAGGGGGGACTAGGGGGAACAGCGTGATCCTCACATGCGCTACATCCCCCTGGTGAAACTCGTCACTGTCAGATGAAAATACGCGGCTGGCGACTCCACATGTATCGGAGGAGGCATGTGGTAGTCTGCAGCCCTATCGGTAGAGGGGGTGGAGCAGCGACCTGGATGGCTCAGAAGAGTGGGGTAATTGGCCGGTACGATTGGGGAGGAAATTCAAAATAAATAAATAAATAAGCAAACGTGGCAATATGGAAAACATTAAACAATATAGAGTGCTAAAACAAATTTTAAAAAAAGAAAGAATCTCAGGTCCAACCACTACACAACAATCCATACAAACAAGAGACTCGGAAACAGCTGATTGTCCAAACTATATGGTGATTTTAAATGGAGCAAACTGGCAGATTCTTCTACTCCATAATCAAAATGAATCAGAACAACATCAGTGGCATTGTGGATGGAGTATTACAATATGACAATACTTTGCACTTGACAGTTTTAGGACTTGAATACTACCATTATTATTTTATTCTACTCAGCTGCCTTAATGGAGTCGACAGTAACAAGCACCGAAAGTTGAATCAGTTCATCTGGACACGTTTACTCGGAGAAACGTTTCATCACTTATGTAAGTGACCTCTTCAGTCTCAACTGACTGCAGGTGTCCCCACCCTTATAAACAATACAGTGGCACGACAACCGAAAACAACAACTGGTTTCATATGCACTTTCATCCATTCCGTCCATCCATTATCCAAACCACTTATCCTGCTCTCAGGGTCGCGGGGATGCTGGAGCCTACCCCAGCAGTCATTGGGCGGCAGGTGGGGAAACACCCTGGACAGCCCGCCAGTCCAGCACAGGGCACATGCGCACACATACACACACACACACATTCACACCTAGGGACAATTGAGTATGGCCGATTCACCTGAGCTACATGTCTTTGGACCATTGGCGGCACCAGCGGATTTTTATTGGGGGTGCTGCAGTCAGAGCTTGACTATTAATTGGGGGTGCTAAGGAACTGTAGATATACCCGTATACGCACACAACCAACGCAATCACACGTATTAAGAGTCCATCCCAGAGAGGCGTGTCAGCATGGGGAGCGAGCAGATGCGTCTCCACCACCAGAGTCACAAACGCAAATCTGCCGACCCACCCCAACCGACCCGCAGCCCCGGACCACCCCAGACACATCTCGGCATGGCCGGGAGAAACAATTCCTGCCAGGAGCCCCCGGGCCGAGCCCAACCCCGACGCGTGCAATTTCAAACCTCTGCAAATGATCCAGAAAATGGCGGTGCGTCCGGTCTTCAACCAACCCAAAACAGCACGTCACTCTGCTGTTCATATCCCTCCACTGGCTCCCAGTTGCTGCCCGCATCAAATTCAAAATCTTGATGCTCGCTTATAAAACAGCGACTAAACCGGCTCCTGCCTACCTGAACTCCCTCATTCACGTCTACTCTCAGTCCCACTCACTACGCTCTGCCAATGAAAGGCGCCTAGCACTTCCACCACAACGGGGTCCTAAGTCACTAGCCAGATTCTTCTCTTCTGTAGGTGTTCGGTCGTGGGACGAGTTACCAAACTCCATTCGATCCGCTGAGTCCGTCTCCATCTTTAAGAAGAAGCTAAAGACCCAGCTCTTTCACAAACACCTCCATACCTGATAGTATTGATAAAAATGCACAAAAAAAAAAAATCACTTCTATGCACCCTATGCATTGCCTGTTGACACCTATGTCCTGTCGGACTTGAACCTAGTTTTTGGCACTTACTTGCGTTGTTGTCTCCTGACTAGATCCTTGCTTGTATTGTATTAACTCTCAAATGTACATCGCCTTGGATAAAAGCCTCTGCTAAATGAAATTGTAACATAAGCAAATTGTCCTGACCTTAACTAGAGTTACAATGGCCATGTGTACTAGTCAAACAGGACTGGGGAATGTTTGCAATCACAGCATTGTAACATGGCAACAGATGAACTCTTAGCGCCCCCCCGATTCAGGAATTGTCATTCCCTCTTAACACAGATGACCTCTGACTCCCCGTTCAAACCAGCGTTCCTCCCCATCAAGGATGTGCACATCCTCATCTGACTGAAGACACAGCTTCAGCAGCAGACACACTTGGTCAGTGCAAAGGGTGGTCTTATTGCTAAGGGTGGGGTCATCTTGTAATTTTCTTCGTTCTGTTCAAAATATTTTTATTGAATTTTTACCAAAAATGAACATGGCTGGGCATATACTATATTCTCCAATGCTACACATCAATGTACAGAACAATCAAAAACAAACAAAACCCTGTGGCAGTGACAGTGGTAACAGTGATACAGCCCTTCCCTCCCACCCCCGTCCCCCCACATCTTGTAATTTTATACAGACCACCCCTAAAGCTATGTATTCTGTCCACGTACTTCACATACAGCGGGCAGTACTACAGAAAGAAGCATGGGTGTGCTATGGGTTCCCCAGTTTCACCTATAGTTGCCAACTTGTACATGGAGGAAGTGGAAAAGAGGCTCTGATGTCCTATCCAGTGACACCACCTTGCTATTGGTTCAGATTTGTGGACGACACCTAGGTTCAAATTAAATCTCAGGATGTAGCACATTTCACCGACCACATTAACTCTGTGGACAACCACATCAAGTTCAGCAGGGAGGATGTGAAAAATGACAGGGTAGTCTTCTTTGACTGTGAAATTGCAGTTGGTGATGGGGCACATTTGTTGACATTTGATTGTTGATGTTTACCATAAACCAACACATACTGACAGTACTTACGGTTTGACTCTCATCATCCACTGGAACACAAACTAGGAGTCATCAGGACGCTGTACCACCGAGCTGACAACGTCTCCACTGACACAGCGGCCGGGGAAGGGGAGAAATCCCACATTAAACAGGCCCTGGTTAAGTGTGGTTATCCTAACTGGACATTTGTCAAAGCCAGGAAGACGCCCAAACAGTGCACCAGCCGATCGAAGAGAGGAGAAGGACAACAGCTGCCTAAGCGTAAACCAGTGGTGATTCTGTGTGGGGTGGGAGTTTTGGAACGGTTGAGACGCATATTTTCCAAACACCACGTCTCAGTTGCTTTCAAACCCCAAAACACACTGCGCCAGAAATCGGTCCACCCCAAGGATCGGGGTCCCCCGGCACAAACAGAGCAATATATAGTGTATGCTGCTAAGTGTCGGGAGGATTACCGTGACTTGTACATCGGGGAAAGGAAACAGATGCTGGTGAAGAGGACGACCCAACACAGGAGAGCAAACACGTCAGGCCAGGACTCCACAGTCTACACCATCTACAGACCAGTGGCCACTCTTTCAAGGATGAGGATGTGACCATCCTTGATAGGGAGGAACGCTGGTTTGAATGGGGAGTCAAAGAGGCCATCTATGTGACGAGGGAACGACCATCCCTGAACCGAGGGGCGGGGGGGGGGGGGTACATCTGTGGCCATCTTTTATCATAACAATATTAACTGTATTTAATTGTTTATCAACACATATGAAATGTATATTCACTATTTATTAACTGTATCTTAACTGCTCATTAACAGTATTTTAAATCCATATTAATTGTTTATTAGCTGCATATTAAATGCCTGATGGAAGGTGTGCTGGGTGTCCCGAGGTTTGTGCTTCCTCTGGGTGGAGAAACGTACCGACCCAATCCCGTCCATCAGGGTCAGGAGGGAGGCCACCACTCTCTTTTCCACCTCATTCTGTGCCCCCTCCCGTTTAGGACACAGGGCATCCAACTCATCGATGAAGATGATGGCAGGCTGTCTGTCACACCAAGAGAAGATTGGAGGTCATTACACAGAAACACTGTAAACATTCAAGCTGTATAAACAATAGTGCGCGCGCACAAACAAACAAACACACACACACACACACACACACACACACACACACACAAACACACAGATTTAATGATGAAGAAGACTGTACACTAAAAAATCATGATCATTTATATCATCTATTATATTCTTGTTACGTTTATAAATTATTTGTAATAGGAGGACTTTTTTTTGGGGGGGGGGGATTTTTCCCCCCTTTTTATCCCCAGTTGTATCCAGCCAATTAACCCACTCTTCCGAGCCGTCCTGGTTGTTGCTCCACCGCCTCTGCCGACCCGGGGAGGGCTGCAGACTACCACATGCCTCCTCCAATACACGTGGAGTCGCCAGCCGCTTCTTTTCACCTGACAGTGAGGAGTTTCGCCAGGGGGACGTAGCGCGTGGGAGGATCACGCTATTCCCCCTCCCCCCTGAACAGGCACCCTGACCAACCAGAGGAGGTGCTAGTGCAGCGACCAGGACACATACCCACATGCAGCTTCCCACCCGCAGACACGGCCAATTGCGTCTGTAGGGTCGCTCAACCAAGCCGGAGGTAACATGGGGATTCGAATCTCCGATCCCCGTGTTGGTAGGCAACGGAATAGACTGCCACGCTACCCGGACACCCCATAGGACTTTTTACTTGGATATTAAGTCATTCATGTTCAATCAAACAGCTTCCTTTCGGAAAAAAATAGGGAGATTTCACCAGCGTCAAAATCTGATGAATATTAAAAAGAAGAAACTCAAGAAAAAAACCCAACAAATTAAAAACACATAGAATAAAGCACGTATAACATGATAAATTGAGAAATGTATTGTATGGACTGTGTCGCTCACCCTTACACATAAACAAAACCAGATGTATTAATGCCCAAGTTTACCTTTCAGATGCGTCAGCAAATATCTGTCTGAGCCGTGCTTCTGTCTCACCATAGAATCTGATAAGATATAAAAGAAAGATAAATCTTTACACTTTTATAGGTCATAGCACTGAATGTGATGAGAAGTTGGGGTGGGGGGGGGGGGGTCAGCACTGTTCTGAGAAACATAACCTCTTCTATAATAAGCCCCTACTCTCTCTCTAGGTATAAATCATACTAAGCGAAACAAATTTGGGGAACTTGGGCTGAAATCACTCCTTTACAAATACGACCTTACTTGCTCATGATCTCCGGACCATTGATGACGGTCATGTGGGCTCCAACTTCATTGGCTATGGCTCGTCCAATCATCGTCTTCCCAGTGCCTGGAGGACCATACAAGAGAATCCCTCTGGGCGATGGGATGCCTGTACGTAAAAAAAATTTAAAAATAAAAAAAAAAAAGTGAAAAATACCAAAAAAAAAGCAATGATACTTTCAGTATTATTTTACAAGCAAGACTGTTTGTGCTGCAGATGACACATGTTATATAACATGTGCGATTAGTTTTTCTTGTTAGACCTGACAAGTGAACACAAATTTGAATTCAATTTTCAGAGACTCGAATTAAGGGGAATAAAAGGCTTTGGCGTTATTCCCCCCCCCCTTTCTCAGCCCATTTTCAAAAGCAATGACCACTCAACCTCACGTATCATGCAACTTTAAACTCAACACATTGTTCCACAGCTCCTACATTAAGGGCAGTCATCATTTAGAAGTGAATGACATCGAAACCTTTTTTTACAGGTCGCTGCTCCACCCCCTCTGCCGATCCGGGGAGGGCTGCAGACTACCACGTCTCCTCCAATACATGTGGAGTCGCCAGTCGCGTCTTTTCACCTGACAGTGAGGAGTTTTGCCAGGGGGACGTAGCACGTGGGAGGTTCACGCTATTCCCCCGTTCCCCCTTCCCCCCCGAACAGGCGCCCCGACCGACCAGAGGTGGCGCTAGTGCAGTGACCAGGACACATACCCACATCCGGCTTCCCACCTGCAGACACGGCCAATTGCGGGGATTCGAACTGGCGATCCCCGTGTTGGTAGGCAACGGAATAGACCACCAAGCCACGCGGACGCCCATCGAAACGTTTTTTAATCTGACAATTAAGAAGCTACAGTGTCTTTGTCTGAGGGAAAGGTGATCTCAGGAAGATGAATAGGAAACTATTTATTAACAGTTGAGTTTGCTCGAAAATGAACAGCAATCTTCAGAAAAAAAAAATCTAACATTGTTTTTCAATAATCTTGCAGGTTTACACCACATACCATAGTTAGAAAACAGCTCAGGATGTTTGAGTGGAAGCTCGATGGTCTCTCTGATGACGTCTAATTGGCTGTTGAGACCGCCAATCATACTGTACATCACCTTTGACCCCGTGGCCCTGCTGTTCTGTGTCTCCTCCTCTAGTCTCCTCTGCTTGTGGCTGAAACTGACTTTAGTGTGGCAGGAGATGCGGTAGAAGGTGTCAGTACTTATTACACCAGCAGGAGGAGCTGTAGGGACCGCCTCTGTCTTATCTGGGCTGAGTGTATTGTCCAGATTGACAACCCTCTCCCCTGATTCTATGGGAGGATCATGGGACTTGCAGGTGGGAGTTATGGGAGGAACAGAGAGAGGATGGGATGAAGGGGGGTGACCAGGTCGTAAAGGCGTGCTGGCTGCTGGATCAGATTCTCCAGGCGTGCCCTCTGATCCGCCGTCTTCATCACCATCCTCCACAGTGAGCAGGCTCAGCTGCAGGGATAGGTCTGCGGACATGGAGCCCAGCACAGAGACTGTCGAGGAAGACTCCTCAGGGTCAGGAGATGCTCCTAGAGGAGGAGCGGGTTGCTGGAGAGAGAGTCCGTCCTCTCCCCTTATGGTGTCCACTCTGAGGCTGCAGGCTCGGCCAAAGTATGTCAGAGAGAGGACGTTTCCTGGTAGAACAATATCTCCATCTGGAGGGAGGGAGAGAGAGAGAAGAGAGACAGAGAGTTCAAAATAAAATGGTATCTAAACTTAAGCTCTCTCAATTAAGACTCCAAATCACTTGACTGAAAAAGTAAAATGAATGTACAAGGATATCTTTTAATGACATAGGTACATGGGCATATTGACCACTCATAGAGCAACAGATTTACTTAATACACTTCTTTAAGAAAGAACATGACAGTGCAGAACATACAGGACATGGGAAATATCACAGCGCATACAATTCATATAGGGTAAAAGCATAACAGATCCAAAGACACATTAATAAACACACAAATGTGAAAGTCTGTAATGCTGTGTGATTTACAGTGAATACTGAGAGCTCTGCTAAACATACAGTAAAACTGACTCACCAAGAGACTGGAGAAAAAAGCTCTTAAACTCCTCTGTTTCAAGCGTTTCATCTTTTTGCCTGAAATAAAAGTAAATGTGGATTAAATTTCAATGACAATTTACTAGTTTCTTTTTGTGTGGAAAATAACTTTCTGAGACTGATAACTAAGTAGTTATGTGGAATAGAACTGCAGTTGCAAGCATCTTGCCAGAAGATGGCGACTTTTACTAAACAAAACAACTAGTCTGTCAAAACTGTTTGGTGGTAATTTAAAAGGGTTTAAAAGAGGTTTTGCAAACTCAGCCACTGAGGATGCACAAGCCAGTGCATTCTCAGTGCCGGTCCCAAGCCCAGATAAATAGGGAGTGTTGCGTTAGGAAGGGCATCCGGCGTAAAACCTTTGCCAAATCAAATATCCATCTATCCATTATCTTAACCGCTTATTCTGCACTCAGGGTCGTGGGGATGCCGGAGCCTATTGCAGCAGTCATTGTGCGACAGGCAGGGAGACACCCTGGACAAGCCGCCAGGCCATCACAGGGCCAACACACACACACACACACACACACACACAAACACACACACATTCATTCCTAGGGACAATTTAGTACGGCCAATTCACCTGACTTACATGTCTTTGGACTGTGGGAGGAAACCGGAGCCCTCGGAGGAAACCCACGCAGACATGGGGAGAACATGCAAACTCCACACAGAGAACGACCCGGGATGACCCACCAAGGTTGGACTACCCCGGAGCTCGAACCCAGGACCTTCTTGCTGTGAGGCGACCACGCTAACCACTGCGCCACCGTGCCGCCTCCAAATCAAATATGCGGATCATAAATCAGATTTCCGGATCGGTCGAGACCCGGGTTACCAACAACCGCCACTGGTACTGTTGGCCAACATGGTGCTGATGAGACTACGCTACTGTTGGGCGGAGGAGAAGGAGAGGGTGAAGGCATGTCCAGAGGCAGCGGGAGAGGAGGAAGGGTAGGAGTGTGGAGGTGAGAGTCAGAACTTTGAATGTTGGCACTATGACTGGTAAAGGGAGAGAGCTGGCTGATATGATGGAGAGAAGGAAGGCAGATGTACTGTGTGTGCAAGAGACCAGGTGGAAGGGGAGTAAGGCCAGGAGCATCGGAGGTAAGTTCAAACTTCTACCATGGTGCGAAGGGGGGGAGAAATGGGGTAGGGTTGATTCTGAAGGAAGAGTATGTCAAGAGCGTGTTGAAGGTGAACAGAGTGTCAGACAGAGTGATGAGCATGAAGCTGGAAATCGCAGGTGTGATGATGAGTGTTATCAGCGCATATGCCCCGCAAGTTAGGTGTGTTATAGAAGAAAAGAAATATAGAAATATGTTATAGAAAGAAGAATTCTGGAGTGAACTGAATGAAGTAGTGGAGAGTGTACCCAAAGAGGAGAGAGTTGTGATTGGAGTGGACTTCTTGAGCATGTTGGTGAAGGGAACAGCGGTGATGAGGTGATGGGTAGGTAAGGTGTCAAGGAGAGGAATATAGAAAGACAGATAGTGGTGGATTTTGCAAAAAGGATGAAAATGGCTGTGGTGAATACATATTTCAAGAGAGAGGAACACAGGGTGACGTGTAAGAGTGGAGGAAGGTGCTCCCGAGTGAACTATATCTTATGTAGAAGGCGCGATCTGAAAGGGACTGGAGACTGCAAGGTGGTGACAGGGGAAAATGGAGCTAGGCAACATCGGATGATGGTCTGTAGGATGACTTTGGAGATCAAGAAGAAGGAGAGTGAAGGCAGAGCCAAGTATTAAATGGTGGAAGTTGAAGAAGGAAGTTGAAGGAAGAAGGAAGTTGAAGAAGGTGTGGAGTTCAGGGAGGAGCTAAGACAGGCACTTGGTGGTAGTAAAGAGTTGCCGGATGGCTGGGCAACCGCTGCAGAAATAGTGAGGGATACAGCTAGGAAGGTACTTGGTATGTCATTATGACAGAAGAAGGAAGACAAGGAGACATGGCAGCGGAAAAAGGAAGTGCAGCAAAGTATACAGAGAAAGGGGCTGGCAAAGAAGAACTGGCCAAAGAGGAGGTTTATGGATGTGGTGAGGGAGGACAAGCAGGTGGCTGATATGACAGAGGAAGATGCAGAGGACAGGATGAGATAGAAACGGATGATACACTCTGGCGACCCCTAACGGGAGAAACCAAAAGTAGCAGTAGTAGTAGTAGTAGTAGTAGTAGTAGTAGTAGTAATAAAACATTTACTATAATTACTTCTTTTCAATATTTCAAATGAAATACATATAAAACACCCTTGGTAAGTACAAAGTAATATAAAAAGATAACATAACCATTATTATGTGGGCTTTATTGTGTTGAGATTTGGCACTTGACCTACAGATGCTATGACAATATTTCTACACAGCAGGCAGCTCTAAATGAAATTACATTATGATGCAGTGTGTCCTGTGGATCACTGACAATTACTTTCATGGCTGTTTTCTCTTAGTAAACAAGCATTTAACAAACTCCATTACCTGCTGGAGAGGATCACCTCCTCTGCCTGAAGGACCGGACCCATCAGGGGGTGAATCATGACTTCATGCCCCGTCTTCACCCTCAGGTTGCTCAGAACAGGTTTCTGAAGGCCGACTTTCGCCCCTGGGAAGGAGGCGACAGGCCAGGCTAAACACACCTGGTAATGGAGCCACACAAACAGGAGAAAGACAGATGAGTATGAGAAGGTGTTAACTACTAACAGACCAGTTACAGAGGGCTTCAGGGTGGTGCAGAGATGTGTAAATTCAAACTAGCTAAACCTAATCTGAACACAAAGCTGCTATAACTTAATATAAACTGGTTGCACCATACAGATTAGCTAATAAATTCCACCGCAGGGTTTAGCTAGAACTTAAAAATGTACGCCTTATTACCCCTGAGTGGTTGTAAAGTGGTTCTTGAATCGACAGTTGAAATGGCAGAACGATTAGAAAACCCGGCTATAACGCCACCGCTTCATGTCACCGTTTTGACCCTTTTCTGATAAGCGCCGGCCAGCAGTCCACTCCACGCCAGAACGACCGGGATTTCAATCATACCGAAACAGTGGCGCCCCCAAGGGCTGGCCACCCCTGGCCACCCTGATACTATCCCTGGCCCCCCGCTGCCCCCCCCCAGCCACGAGTCGCATATGCAGAATATGCTTCTGATTATGCACAATATGCTTCTATCTGATATTTTACATTAGGTGCTGTTCATTTAAATCAATAATGTATATTTTTCTTAACTCTCATATTGACAGTTTTCCACTAGGCTATACAGTATACTACAACAGCATCATAGAATTCCTGAAATTCAGTCATGGCTTTTGGTTTTGGTGTGCCACCCCAAGATTTTCAGTGGCCCCATTTGCCCCCCCTATGAAACATTTCTGGGGGCGCCACTGTACCGAAAACGACCATGGGCGGTAAAAATGACGGCCGGTTTTCAAACTCTATATTCTGTCAAGATAAATACGCAACTGGGATATTAACGCACTGCATGTGTTAGTATGTCTGTTAGCAAACGACTGACACCAAAATGAGCATTTTAACAACTGTAAAACTATTTTTCCAAACAATTTAAAATGGCCGCCGTCCGTCCATCCATCCGTTATCCCAGTGATTCTCAACCGGGGGTCCGTGGTGTAATTGCAAGGGGTCCGTGAAAATAAAATATCTTTAAAAAAAAGATCCTATGACATTTATAGAAATAGGATTATTTTACTCAAATGTGACTGAGACCTTTATCTACCTAAACTATAAAGGGTAACAGGACTTTTTTCTCTAATTACATCTGTTTCACAAGTGTAATTTATTGTATTTTAATAAGAGATCTCGCTCCCGTTTGCATTGTTAAAAGTTACTGCATAAAAAATCCTGTTGTTACATATATCTGAAAGTTACTGCATACATATTCTGTTTTGTTTCATATATCTGAAAGTTACTGAATACATATTCCGTTTTGTTACATATATCTGAAAGTTACTGAATACGTATTCTGTTTTGTTACATATATCTGAAAGTTACTGAATACATATTCTGTTTTGTTACATATATCTGAAAGTTACTGAATACATTTTCTGTTTTGTTACATATATCTGAAAGTTACTGAATACATATTCTGTTTTGTTACATATATCTGAAAGTTACTGAATACATATTCTGTTTTGTTACATATATCTGAAAGTTACTGAATACATATTCTGTTTTGTTACATATATCTGAAAGTTACTGCATAAGAATTCTGTTTTGTTACATATATCTGAAAGTTACTGAATACATATTCTGTTTTGTTACATATATCTGAAAGTTACTGAATACATATTCTGTTTTGTTACATATATCTGAAAGTTACTGCATAAGAATTCTGTTTTGTTAACTATATCTAAGTTACAACTGAAAGCTCTTATTTTTGCCCCAAAGAGTGAATAAATGCTATAATGCAATTTAAAATGCAGTTTCTACTGTTTCTATCAAATTGCAACCCCCCTCCCCCAAGATCAGGTGGAGGGGTCCTCAGGGTAGATCAAAAATACGCAGGGGGTCCAGGACCCCAAAAAGGTGGAGAACCACTGCATTATCCAACCCGCTTATCCTGCTGTCAGGGTGGCGGGGATGCTGGAGCCCATCCCAGCTGTCCAACGCCTGTAACTACTGCACCGCCCCGGTGGGAGTCACGGTGCGTCTGTACCGGCGTCTGTACCCGGCCATGTAAATAATCAGAAATCGAGTTTAGACCATTTCTCTGCACTGGAGGACGCTAGCGTGTTTCTAGGACAGAGCGACGAACCTCACGAAGGAAATGACGCGCCCAACACACGTGACGTAGTGACGCGACGCGCAAATGACGAGCCGTCTTTTTGACCGCTCTCGGTCGTTTCAGGTAACTAAACTTTTTTTTGGTGCAACCGATCTAAAACTCATTTTCATTCAAATATATGAAATTTTTAGGCGCGTTCAGGGAGCGGCAGGTCTGTAGCCCCCTCCCCCCCCCACACACACACACACGCACAAAGTTATTGAACTTTGAAAATCCAAAACCGTCAAAACGGCGGCTTTGGTCGTCGTTCCAGTAGACCGACCAAGGCGGACATTTTGACGAAGCGCTTTCATATTTTGTTTCTACTCCGGTCCTCTTTTTAAAACACGACTTACCAGTAATTACCACCAACATTCCAACCCCCTTTGTTCGTTTTGGTTTTTGGTGAGGCAGTTAGAGAGACACCTACCGTGAGAGGCTTCCCCCTCCCCACCGTTAGAATAGTTTTTCAACGCACACGATTGGTCCGAGGGTGATGACGTCACAGCAGGCGACAGCGTTTGGCCCGAGGAGCCGTTACGGTCGACTTTGAAAAGACGTAGCTCACGTGCCGGTGGCGAAAGTGGACAAAGTTCAAAGCTAACAAGTTTCAACATTAGCGTTCCTTTACAAATAAATTAGACGAATTTTGGTCAACAACGGACTTTTTATACAATTAGAAAGTCGAGTTGTGGTTATTGTCCGTGTAAACTACTAATAAGACACGTTAGCCCCCTAGCTAACGGGTCTGACCCTTTAGCCAAGCGGTTAGCGATGCCGCCTTGTGGTGCAGTACACCCCGTATCGAATCCCGCACCGGGCAAGAAAATAATCGGTTACATTACTGGCAGCGGCGGAATCCGGAAGTGCGCAGATCCTCAGAAGTCTCTTCGGAGCGTTTTAGTCGAGCGGTTAGAGATACGGGTTCGCGTCCCGGCTGCGGAGGTTCCTGTGGTTGCCCCCCGAATTCACTACAGTATTGTGAGACTAATGTATTTGAGAGCCTACTGTATTTATGTGATTATTGTGATTTTAATAATAACTATATTGTCGTTCTTTTTTGTATGGTCATTTGTTTTGATTTGTCGAGTCTGGTGTAGAGGCTTTGTATTCTGTGCCGGAAAATTTCTCATTAAATGTCATTAAATTTAGTGTGAACGTCACACCCTATTTTAATGCATACATGATGCCACGGGAACCTTACATTAAGACTTGATGTGTTGTCAATAAGATAAGTTCGCCACACCTGATTTGTTCTTTCAAATAAATCTCTTGTCTATTGTGGGAAATTGAGGTTTACAAGTTGCCATTTCCGAGGTTTACACAGGAACAGCACTTTATAACAGGGACAGACTGGGACAAAAAAAATGGCCCTGGACTTTTTTTTACCCAGGCCAGCCTGCGGATACTCCACCACCCCTGCCCCATCGATGCACATACAAACACATCAGCCCTTAATACCACCACTTATAAATACCACCACTTATAAAGCATAATGAATGAATACTATAGGCTACTGTAACACTAATAAAGAGCTATTTTAAGAGCAAGTGAAAGGTTTGTCACCAGCAGGCCACACACACACACACACACACACACACACACACACACACACACACACACACACACACACACACACACACACACACACACACAAAAGTTTGAGCAGCAATCAGCTATCCTAATTAGGACATTGCACTGACCATTCCATTCATTATGGACAGCATAACCTTAACAATAACCAATTCATGCCTAACCATAACCTTAACTGGGACGTCAGAAAGTATGTTTTGCCTCACTAGGACCAGGCTTTGGTCCCCATGAGGACTACTGATCCCAACAAGGTTAGAGTTTATACCGGAAAAGGTATAAAAAATATTGGCCAGCACGTTGGTCCAGTGGTTAGCAATGTCACCTCACAGCAAGAAGGCCCTGGGTTTGAACCCCGGGGTTTCCAACCTTGGGGGGGGGGGGTCATCCCAGGTTGTCCTCTGTGTGGAGTTTGCATGTTCTCCCTGTGTCTGCTGTGAGTTTTCTCCGGGTGCTCCGGTTTCCTCTCATCATCAAAAAGACATACATGCTAGGGTTATACTCCTGTCTGTGCCCCTGACCGAGGCAATGGAAAGAAGAAATGGAGTTGGTCCCTGGGTGCTGCACAGGGAGTGCCCACTACTCCTAGCTACACAACTAGGATGGGTTAAATGCATAGAAGAATTTCCCCATGGTGATTAATAAAGTATATAAAAAATTTAAAAAAGGTGTTCAAAAGGTAACAAAAACGCCCACACACCTGTACCGTAGACAGAAATCACAGTGTGGGTGGGTGTAGAGAAAGTCTGGTGCCCATCCAAGACCAGGTTCCAAAACACATATGTTGACCAAAATAGGCCATTACCACTATACTTGCCTGAATGCACCACAGTTTAATCATACAAGCCTTATACATCATCAGAGATAATGTTACAGGCACCAAGACGAACATTAACAGCGCCACATAGCCTGGCACGGCGGCCACATATGCACACACACACACACACACACACACACACAGCAGGTGCATCAACACAGCGTAAAATCCAATTGTACACCCAACAAAAACTATATATATTGAAATAGGCAATAGACTACTACTACTTTCAGCTGCTCCCGTTAGGGGTCGCCACAACTGATCATCCATTTCCATCTCTTCCTGTCCTCTGCATCTTCCTCTGTCACACCAGCCACCTGCATGTCCTCTCTCACCACATCCATAAACCTCCTCTTTGCCCTTCCTCTTTTCCTCTTCCCTGGCAGCTCCATATTCAGCATCCCTCTCCCAATATACCCAGCATCTCTCCTCCACACATGTCCAAACCATCTCAATCTTGCATATGAAATTGTAACTTAGCTTACTTTTGATGATTACAGCAGGTGACGACGGGGCTTGGCGTTGAACACTGAAATTATTTCATTATAGCCCAACAATTCAGTTAGCTCTTTTTCAAAGGAGAGCAGGCACAAAGAGTTCAGTCAGTTTTTATCTAACTGAAAGTTGAAAAGAGTCTTTCAGCAGTCCAGCTACTGACGGGTAAAGGGCTGAATTAGCAGCCACGTATGTGTTGAAGAGAAATGCAAATAAATTAAAGAGCGAGCAGGAATCCTGAGGAGCAGTAAGTCCCTCACCACATTCCATATCAGCTGCCGACCTCGGACATTACTTTAGTAATGGTGGAATTTGAAGAAGGAAGACTGTTGTGTGGAGTTTCGGGAGGAGTTAAGACAGGCACTGGGTAGGATTTAAGAGTTGCTGTATGGCTGGGCAAGTACTACAGATAGTGAGGGAGACAGCTAGGAAGGTACTTGGTGTGTCATCTGGACAGAGGAAGGAAGACAAGGAGGCTTGGTGGTGGAATGAGGAAGTACAGGAAAGTATACGGAGGAAGAGGCTGGTGAAGAAGAAGTAGGATAGCCAGAGAGGTGAAGAAGAATGTAAACAGGAGTACAAGGAGATGCGGCATAAGGCATAAGGCAAAGAGAGAAGTGGCGAAGGCAAAAGAAAAGGCGTATGGTGAGTTGTATGTGAAGTTGGACACTAAGAAAGGAAAAAAGGACTTATACCGATTGGCTTGACAGAGGGACTGAGCTGCGAAGGACGTGCAGCAGGTTAGGTGATGAGCGATAGAGATGGAAATGTGCTGACAAGCAAGGACAAACCCTTGAGAAGGTGGAAGGAGTACTTTGAGGAACTGATGAATGACGAAAATGAGAGAGCGAGAAGGTTGGATGATACAGGAAGTGCAGTGGATCAGGAAGTGCAGTGGATTAGCAAGGAGGAAGTGGGGGCAACTATGAAGAGGATGGAGAGTACAAAGTCAGTTGGTCCTGATGACGTACCTGTGGAGGCATGGAGATGTTTAGGAGAGATGGCAGTGGTGTTTTTAACTAGATTGTTTAACACAATCCTGGAAAGTGAAAGGATGCCTGAGGAGTGGAGAAGAAGCATACTGGTACCAAGTTTCAAGAACAAGGGTGATGTGCAGAACTGCAGCAACTACAGAGGTATAAAGTTGGTCAGCCACAGCATGAAGATTTGGGAAAGAGTAATAGAAGCTAGGTTAAGAGGAGAGGTGATAATCAGCGAGCAGCAGTATTGTTTCATGCCAGGAAAGAGCACCACAGATGTGATGTTTGCTTTGAGAATGTTGATGGAGAAGTATAGAGAAGGCCAGAAGGAGTTACATTGTGTCTTTGTGGATTTAGAGAAAGCATATGGCAGGGTGCCGAGAGAGGAGGTGTGGTATTGTATGAGGAAGTCGGGAGTGGCAGAGAAGTATGTAGGAGTGGTGCAGGGCATGTATGAGGGCAGTGTGGCAGTGGTGAGGTGTGCGGTAGGAATGACAGATGGGTTCAAGGTGGAGGTGGGATTACATCAAGCATCGGCTCTGAGCCCTTTCTTGTTTGCAATGGTGATGGACAGGCTAACGGACAAGATCAGACTGGAGTCTCCGTGGACTCCGATGTTCGCGGATGACATTGAGATCTGTAGCGAGTGTGGGATGCTAGCTTGAGGAGAGCCTGGAGAGGTGGAGGTATGCACTGGAGAGAAGAGGAATGAAAGTCAGTAGGAGCAAGACAGAATACCTATGTGTGAAGGAGAGACAGAACAGCTGAACGGTGAGGATGCAAGGAGTAGAGGTGACAAAGGTGGATGAATTGATATACTTCGGGTCAACTGTCCAAAGTAACGGGGAGTGCAGAAGAGAGGTGAAGAAGAGAGTACAGGCAGGGTGGAGTGGGTGGAGAAGAGTGTCAGGAGTGATTTGCGACAGAAGGGTACCAGCAAGAGTTAAAGGGAAGGTTTACAAGATGGTTGTGAGACCAGCTATGTTGTATGGTTTGGAGACAGTGGCACTGATAAAAAGACAGGAAGCGGAGTTGGAGGTGGCAGACTTGAAGATGCTAAGATTTCCACTGGGAGTGACGAAAATGGAAAAGACTAGGAACAAGAGGGACAGCTCACGTTGGGCGGTTTAGAGACAAAGCACCAGAGGCGAGCTTGAGATGGTTTGGACATGTGTGGAGGAGAGACGCTGGGTATATTGGGAGAAGGATGCTAAATATGGAGCTGCCAGGGGAGAGGAAAAGAGAAAGGCCAAACAGGAGGTTTATGGATGTGGTGAGAGAGGACATGCATTTGGTTGGTGTAACACCGGAAGATGCAGAAGACAGGAAGAGATGGAAATGGATGATCTGCTGTGGTGACCCCTAACGGGAGCAGCTGAAAGAGGAAGAAGAATCAATAGGCGAACACAAATGCGTTTTTGTGTTTCAGTCATGTTGCTATTTACATTATTTCTAAAGTGGGTAACTCTCACTAATGGGACGAAGAAACACCCCAGCTGAGTTGCCAGAAGACTCGTTCTCATGGTCAATTCAAGGTCATATGACCGCCCCTGCTCACCTTCGCTCTCAGTAAGCCTCTTTTAGCATCTCCTTGGGGTAGATTACATTCCTGTCCTAATGGCATTTTATTTGAGTAAATGCAATATGTCACTATCAACCAGAGGCAGTTCTTTTCCTCTCGGGTCTGACTTTCCTATGAAGGAAGGCCATACTTCAATCAAGTATCACGACAGAGAGACTGGCTGGTACAGTAATAAATAGGAAGTACTTCAGTATAGGCAGAGGCTCAGAGGAGAACATACAGTCAGCTTTGAGAATCTTTTATCACCCACATCCTCTAGAGTAGAATCTGTAATTACATTTATGTTACATGTAACATTTAGGACATTTAGCTGATGCTCCTATCCAGAATATCTAAGAAAGGGAGCAACAGCAGAATAAACTTTAATTCATAAACTGAAATTATAATTAATCAAAAAAGGAGGATCGTAACGGTGATGGTGTTAGTGCTGTTACTATATTCCTTTAATGATACAATTGAATAGGAGTTTTTTTTCCCCTGTAAGGTAAACCTCTGGAATAACAATCCTCACAATACGTCAGTGACAAAGTCTGGTTGACATACTTGTTGCCGTCCTGTGGTGCTCGTCAAGAGGACCGGCCGCCCTATGCACAAGTTGGCTGCCTTCATCGACTTGAGGCTCATCTGGGCGAGAGACGATCTGCTTCTCCAGGGCGTTCTGTCGTCAGCTGTAAAACAAAACGCACCAAATGACTGCAAAAATTATGGATGCAAATATTCTTATCATTTGTTCCCTGAGCTGGAAACAAACTGGGGCCCCCCAACATTCTCCAGCAAGTTTTGAATCCTGCTTAAAAGACCGTCTGTATTTCTTTGCATGATCCGAGTTGCTCTTTGTCATTTGTAGTATTGTGCTTATTACAGCACATCGTTACGTTCATTGGCTCTTATTGTTGTCTCGTGTTGTGTCCACTTTTTTAATGGTATGTTGTACAGCACTTTTGTCAACATTAGCTATGTTCTCTAAATGTTCTCTATAAATAAACTTGTCTTGAGTTTTCGCTATTTCGCCATTGAACCAGAACAACCAGGCCTACAACTTTTTAGAATAAAACAACCAAAGTGCGATATAATGGGGCCAAGTTGGTGTGTGTACAGGTTCATATGCTGGGCACCACATCTGTATTCTCCTTCATCCCTCTGTACTGCAAAGCCTATCACACCATCATCAATGACATTAGTAATATGTGCCAACGTTCCCCTTTGAAATAAGAGAACTACAACCAACTACTACTACTTTCGGCTGCTTCCGTTAGGGGTCGCCACAGCGGCTCATCCGTTTCCATCTCTTCCTGTCCTCTGCATCTTCCTCTGTCACACCAGCCACCTGCTTGTCTTCCCTCACCACATCCATAAACCTCCTCTTTGGCCTTCCTCTTCTCCTCTTCCCTGGCAGCTCCATATTCAGCATCCTTCTCCCAATATACCCAGCATCTCTCCTCCACACATGTCCAAACCGTCTCAATCTTGTCTCTCCTGCTTTGTCTCCAAACCGTCCAACCTGAGCTGTCCCTCTAATATACTCATTCCTAATCCTGTCCTTCTTCGTCACTCCCAGTGGAAATCTTAGCATCTTCACCTCTGCCACCTCCAGCTCCACCTCCTGTCTTTTCATCAGTGCCACTGTCTCCAAACCATACAACATAGCTGGTCTCACAACCATCTTGTAAACCTTCCCTTTAACTCTTGCTGGTACCCTTCTGTCACAATCACTCCTGACACTCTTCTCCACCCACTCCACCCTGCCTGCACCCTCTTCTTCACCTCTCTCCCGCACCCCCCGTTACTTTGGACAGTTGACCCCAAGTATTTATACTCAGACGCCTTCGTCACATCTGCTTGCATCCTCATCGTTCCACTGTCCTCCCTCTCATTCACGCACATGTATTCCGTCTTGCTCCTACTGGCTTTCATACCTCCACCTCTCCAGCGCATACCTCCACCTCTGCAGCGCATACCTCCACCTCTCCAGCGCATACCTCCACCTCTGCAACGCATACCTCCACCTCTCCAGCGCATACCTCCACCTCTCCAGCGCATACCTCCACCTCTGCAGCGCATACCTCCACCTCTCCAGCGCATACCTCCACCTCTCCAGGCTCTCCTCCACCTGCACCCTACTCTCGCTGCAGGTCACAACGACAACAAGCTGATGATGGAAGTCGGCTCTAAAGTCGGCGTGTCTGCATGAAGACTTACCTTTCTCAATGAAATCGATGACAGAGAACGAGTTGGGACTCTTCGGGTTTCCTCCGTCGGTGGCGGAACCGCTCCACCCGTCGTCTAACCCGCTTGGAGCGCCCCCCTCGTCCGCTCTTTTCGATCTGCTTTTATTTTTCTTCGACGACATGTTGAACACGAACAGCCTTTCGCACGTGAACGTCTCCAACGCTGTAAACATGCGCCGCAGCCGCGGCCAATTTCCGTATCGGCGTTTAGCTCCGCCCCCAATACCGTAATTGACCGCGTTTATGCGCCTCGTCGAAAACTGTCGCGCGCGCGCGCGCGCGCGTGTGACGCCCGAGCCGAAGACAATCGACGGGCTTTCCTATTTTTGATATCAGTGACGTATAGTCAGCGAAGCTCGCGGGCTGTCTCGCATACGAAGCGCAGCCCGCGGAGGCACGAAAGCTGTCGAGCCGCAAGCAGAATATTACGGTATTTGTGCGACTTTGGAAGAGGGGACTTTGACGTAGCCCGGCCATTCTGTGCATGTGAGCCGGCCTTGAGACGCGGAGCATGGTCGCTTCCGGTTTAAAACGGCTACCTGCGATGTGCGGCAGACTTTGCGGCGGCGCCCGTCGCCTCGCACGCGCTGCGCCGCCGGCGCGCGACAACGCACGGAGCGCCGGCGGCGGGCGTCGCGCGCCGGGGGAACTGTCTCTGCCCGGTAAAGTGGACAAGTTCGGCGGAGTGACGGTGAACCTCGCGGACGTCGGTTTACCGTCGGACATCAGCGAGAGCGTGTTCGGCGATTTGCTGCAAGGTTTGCGCACACGGAACACATGCACGGAGTTTGGGTTCCCGGCCAGAACTCGCCAGAATCTGTACCGGCACTGCTGCGGGCCGAATTCGTTTTCACTCACGCGGCAGTCTCTCTTATCTGGGCGATACATAGTAACAATGTTATATGTGAAAGCATGGTGGTACATTTGCTACATGATATCACATCATCGTATAGTTTATTTTCTCCATGATGGTCATATTACAGCAGTGCACGTATTCTATGACAATGGTTCTCAACCTTTTTGGGGTCCTGGACCCCCTGCGTATTTTTGATCTACCCTGAGGACCCCTCCACCTGATCTTGGGGGAGGGGGGTTGCAATTTGTAGAAACAGTAGAAACTGCATTTTAAATTGCATTATAGCATTTATTCACTCTTTGGGGCAAAAATAAGAGCTTTCAGTTGTAACTTAGATATAGTTAACAAAACAGAATTCTTATGCAGTAACTTTCAGATATAGTTAACAAAACAGAATATGTATTCAGTAACTTTCAGATATATGTAACGAAACAGAATATGTATTCAGTAACTTTCAGATATATGTAACAAAACAGACTATGTATTCAGTAACTTTCAGATATATGTAACAAAACAGAATATGTATTCAGTAACTTTCAGATATATGTAACAAAACAGAATATGTATTCAGTAACTTTCAGATATATGTAACAAAACAGAATATGTATTCAGTAACTTTCAGATATATGTAACTAAACAGAATATGTATTCAGTAACTTTCAGATATATGTAAAAACAGAATATGTATTCAGTAACTTTCAGATATATGTAACTAAACAGAATATGTATTCAGTAACTTTCAGATATATGTAACAAAACAGAATATGTATTCAGTAACTTTCAGATATATGTAACGAAACAGAATATGTATTCAGTAACTTTCAGATATATGTAACAAAACAGAATATGTATTCAGTAACTCAGATATATGTAACAAAACAGAATATGTATTCAGTAACTTTCAGATATATGTAACTAAACAGAATATGTATTCAGTAACTTTCAGATATATGTAACTAAACAGAATATTTATTCAGTAACTTTCAGATATATGTAACAACACAGAATATGTATTCAGTAACTTTCGGATATATGTAACAACAGAATGTTTATGCAGTAACTTTTAACAGTGCAAACGGGAGCGAGATCTCTTATTAAAATACAATAAATGACACTTATGAAACAGATGTGATTAGATAAAAAAGTCATGTTACCCTTTATAGTTTAGGTAGATAAAGGTCTCAGTCACATTTGAGTAAAACAATCCTATTTCTATAAATGTCATAGGATCTTTTTTTTAAAGATTTTTTTTTCACGGACCCCTTGCAATTACACCACGGACCACTAGGGGTCCGCGGACCCCCGGTTGAGAAACACTGCTCTATGAAGTAGTAGCAGCGCAGTTTCTTTCTTTTTGTCTTCTCCCCAATTGTATCCGGCCAATTACCCCACTCTTCCGCTGTCCAGGTCGCTGCTCCACCCCCTCTGCCGGTCCGGGGAGGGCTGCAGACCACCACATGCCTCCTCCGGTACATGTGGAGTCGCCAGCCGCTTCTTTTCACCTGACAGTGAGGAGTTTCACCAGGGTGATGTAGCGCTAGGAGGAGCACGCTACTCCTCCCAGTCCCCCCCCCCCGAACAGGCGCCCCGACCGACCAGAGGAGGCGCTAGTGCAGCGACCAGGACACATACCCGCATCCGGCTTCCCACCCGCAGCCAACTGTATCTGTGGGGACGCCCGACCAAGCCGGAGGCCGCTACGCTACCCGGACGCCCCATAGCAGTACATTTTCTACACAGGAATCACATTATAGTAGTACTGTATGAAGTAGTAGATTTGCGACATAGTCTACCAGTTGTAACGCCACGGCCAGATCGCAAATTAATATGCACTGCAGGTTTAGGGTTGGGGTCCATATTTGGCCACCTGGTGTGAACAATAAAGGCTTTAGAATAAAAGCCTACAATATTCTCTAATATTCAAACCAGGAGTCTTTGTTCATCGTTTTCATAACAACTTATTTGTTGCAGACCTGCTCACAAGAGCGGATTTAAAGTATGCATAGCTGGGCTCTGTAGGTGTCACATGTTAGAAGTAAAGGAGGTTAAGGGGGCGTCCGGGTGGCGTGGCGGTCTATTCCGTTGCCTACCAACACGGGGATCGCTGGTTTGAATCCCCGTGTTGCCTCCGGCTTGGTCGGGCGTCCCTACAGACACAATTGGCCGTGTCTGTGGGTGGGAAGCTGGATGTGGGTATGTGTCCTGGTCATTGTACTAGCACCTCCTGTGGTCAGTCAGGACGCCTGTTCAGGGGGGAGGGGAGGGGGAACTGGGGGGAATAGCGGGATCTTCCCACGCGCTACGTCCCCCTGGTGAAACTCCTCACTGTCAGGTGAAAAGAAGCGGCTGGCAACTCCACATGTATGGGAGGAGGCATGTGGTAGTCTGCAGCCCTCCCCGGATCAGCAGAGGGGGTGGAGCAGAGACCAGGACGGCTCGGAGGAGTGGGGTAATTGGCCAAGAACAATTGTGGAGCAAAAGGGGGAAAGATCCAAAAAGGTTACATGCTCAAAAATGGTCGGCGTGCCCTCAGCCGTTTCTTACTCAATCAAGCCTCACCTACTGTGAAGGTTTTCAAGCGATTACTGGTCCAGTTGAGGATGAATTGTGAGTTTTTTGCAGTCATTTTCAGTCTTAGCATACATGTGGTCCAGATTTATACTCGTGAAGGGCCATGAGTGTCTTAACCGTCTCAAAAAAAGATTAAATTAGTAAAGGTAAGAGCAAATGACCTACCCTCCTTTTTGGTGGATAGACAAAAACAGATCCTTGTGTTTTTTTAGACTTCCTCCGTGCATTCCCTTCTCCACAGAGTCGTTGTCCCAGTGGAAAGTGGAGGGGAAAATGGCCGTGTGGCTCCACGTGCCCATCTCTCTGAGTCGATGTGCTGCTGCCGCCTCTGCCCATGGATTCTCCTTCCACCACGCCAAGCCGAACCAGGCCGTGCTGGCCCTCTGGCTAGGTCAAGGACAGAGCAGGCTACCGGGATTTGCAACTCATCAGATCGGCGTGGCAGGTACAGGGTCACGATGACACTTTATTTGACGGGGTGGCTTTTATTAACGTTTTTGCTGGCGTTTCAAAAAGGAAGTATAGATGACGGTGTGTTTGTTTTCATCCCCACCAGGCAATAGCCAGGAGGGGATTATGTGTTTGGTTGTGGGTGTGGGTGTGGGTGTGGGTGTGGGGGGGGGGGTATCTGTCCACAGCTAATCTCGCAGACCAATCAGCCCAAGATTATTTTTTTTTGTGCACACTTCCGAGTGTATGATGAAGAACTTCTCGTGGTTGCGGTGATTCAAAACCTTCGACAAACGTTTGTTCTCACTGTTGCCGTTCCCTCTCTTCGTTCATTCTCTAGCTCGCTCGAGCAACGCTGCTCTCCGGTTGAGTCAGATCGGGCAGCGAGTGTCAAAACCAAAACCTGATGTATTCGGTTATGAGTGTTGAGAAGTGGACCGTATTTCGCAAGCCAGCAAATCAGTCACCGCTGATCGCAGGGCGGGAGAACTGGAGGAACGCTGGATGAACCAGAAATAATCCGCCTTACTCACCTCACCGCATCGTGGAAGTGCCATAGTCTCCAATGTTAAAACTGTGCTATAAAAATACGATGTCAAGAGTAGGGTTAATCACAGTCACAGCTGGAAATCATCTCAGTAGCGAACGTAAAACATCTCCCATGGCTGAGCTATGTTTTCTTACCGCGTTATATGAATTAAAGTCAATCAGCAGAGCAGCCATTCACCTTGATTCAATTTATGTCCTGAAAACCACAACGGTTACACGCATATGAAGTCTTTTAATAAGGGCTTTGAAGTTATAATCATCTGATCTCTGTTTTTCACGTCAGACTTGGTCACATTCATAAGAGGGGCCGTCTAGGAGGCTGCATATCCACAGCCGAACAGGCAAAACGTTTTAGGTAGATGTTTTTAGCTTGAGCGCTGCATAGTAGAAGCTTTTTTTTTCCCCCGTCACAGAAAGTTGAATCGGTTCATCTGGACACGATGTTTACCGAGAGAAACGTTACATCACTCACCTGCCGATATCCCCACCCTTATAAACAATACAGTGGCGTAATGACCGAAAACATCAGTTTCATATGCAAATTGCCGTGACAGTTAACTAGAGTTTCAATGGCCATGTGTACTGTTCACAGAGGATTTAGGAATGGTTGCAATCGCAGCATTGTAAGACGGTGACAGATGTACTCCTAGCCCCACCCCCCGGCTCAGGGATGGTCGTTCCCTCTTAACATAGATGGCCTCTTTGACTCCCTGTTCAAACCAGCGTTCCTCCCAATCAAGGATGTGCACATCCTCATCCTTGAAAGAGTGGCCACTTGCCTGTAGATGGATGTAGACTGCGGAGTCCTGGCCTTATGCATTAGCTCTCCTGTTTTGTGCCATCCTCCTGGACAGCATCTGCTTGGTTCCCCCAATGTACAAGTCACAGCAGTCCTCCCTCCGGTATTTAATAGTGTACACTATATTGCTTGGTTTGTGCCGTGGGACCCTCGGCTGCAAACCGCCCCTGTGCGCGCTGGAGGTCACATTCTGGTGAAGCGAACAAAATCACATCATCTGCAAAGAGCAGAGATGCAATTCTGAGGTTCCCAAAATGGAAACACTCCTCACCTTGGCTGCACCTTGAGATCCTGTCCATTGTCCATGAATATCACAAACAGTATCGGAGACAAGGGACAACCTTGGCGGAATCCAACACCCACCGAAAACATGTTTGACTTTGTGCTGAGAATATGGACACAGGTTATACAAGGACCGGGTGGCTTGTAGCTACTGCCCCGGTACCCCATACTCCCGCAGTAGCCCCAACAGAATACCCCAGGGTACACGGTTGTAAGCCTTCTCCAAGTCCACAAAACACATGTAGACTGGCTGGTCAAACTCCCATGTATCCCTCAGCACTTCCACAAGGGTGAGGGGTTGAACCATTGTTCCACGGCCAGGACAGAATCTGCATTGTTCCTCCTGGATCCAAGGTTCGACAATCAACCGGAGCCTCCTTTCCAACGCCCTAGAGTAGACTTTCCCAGGGAGGCTGAGCAGTGTGATGCCCCGATAATTGGAGCACACCCGCCAGTCACCTCCAAGTCTCCTCCAAGACCTCCAAGCCTGAGGCCATGGTTCTCTACCGGAAAATGGTGGATTGCGCCCTCTGCGTTGGGGATGAGTTGTTGCCTCAAGTGAAGGAGTTCAAGTATCTCGGGGTCTTGTTCACAAGTGAGGGTAGGAGGGAGTGAGTGATTGACAGGTGGATTGGTGCAGCATCAGCAGTAATGCGGACGTTGTACCGAACCATTGTGGTGAAGAGGGAGCTGAGCCGGAAGGCAAAGCTCTCAATTTACCAGTCAATCTTTGCTCCAACCCTCAGCTATGGTCATGAGCTTTGGGTAGTGACTGAAAGGGTGAGATCGCCGATACAAGCAGCTGAAATGAGTTTCCTCTGTAGGGTGTCTGGGTTCAACCTTAGAGATGGGGGGAGGAGCTCGGACATCCGGAGGGAGCTCGGAGTAGAGCCGCTGCTCCTTCACGTCAAAAGGAGCCAGTTGAGATGGCTCGGACATCTGATTAGGATACTTTCTGGGCGCCTTTCTTTGGAGGTTTTCCAGGCACGTCCAACTGGGAGGAGACCCTGGGGTAGACCCAGAACTTGCGGGAGGGACTACATGTCCAGTCTGGTCTTGGGATCCCCCTGGAAGAGCTGGAGGGCGTTGCTTGGGAGAGGGACGTCTGGAGTGCCCTACTTACCTTGCTGCTGCCACAACCCGACCCCGGAGAAGCAGCTGATGATGAATGAATGAAGAACAAAAAAACCCCAAAACTATAATCCAGGGAGACAAGCGGCACTTTGTATTTTCCTTTGCTCACCTTGAAACTCATCTCTTTCACTCATATGCCCAGCTCCCATTCAATTTCTTCTTCCTTTACTCTTATATAGGTTTGGGTATCATTAGGGATTTATTGATATTGGTATTGATACCGTGACCTCTTATCAATACCAGTGCTTGAGGGTTCCCCTTAACAGTCCCTTTTTTTGTCATAGTGGAATTTTTTTTTATTGCTGACACCATCATTTTTGATAAATATGTTTTTCTTGTTGGTAACAACCAGACCCCGACCTCATGTGAGTATTGAGTATTCTACTGGAACGTGTACAGTAACTAACAGTTTTGAAGCTTTGCAGCCATTGGGTGACACATGGCTTAAACAAATTCTCTGTAGAAAAGTCAGCATATCAGCCCATGTCTTAATATTGTAACAGCAACCAGGCGACAATAATATACCGACCAAAACAGCTGCACCAGGTTAGTCCATAGTCTTAGTAATACAGGTTAGTCTATTGTATGGATGTTACTCATGATAGTCGGGGTTAAATCTAAGCTTGACTCTAGTATTACTGTATTACTTGTGATTGTGAGCTGAAAACATGCACCGGTGTGGCAGTAACAGGTTACAGACCAAACAAAAGGAATAAACCGAAAAAGTCAAGCTCCATTCCTTGCTATAATACAGTGGTCCAGACCCAGTATGTGGGAATATTTCACCAAATACTTGTTCTGGTTTAAAAGATGTGGAAGTGTTGACCCCATTTAACACAACTTATTTTTACTGAATACTGATGTATTTGGACACATCCAAGTCAGAGACATTGACCCTGGTGCTTATATTATGAGCGGCATGGCTCAGGGGGTAGAGCAGGTCTTCTAGTAATTGGAAGGTTCCTGGTTCGATCCCCGGCTCCTCCAGAGAGCGGGTTGAAGTGTCCTTGAGCAAGACGACGAACCTCGAACTGCTCCTGATGAGCAGGTTGGCGCCTTGCATGGCAGCCTCCCCCATCAGTGTATGAAAGTGTGTGTGCGTGGGTGAATGTGAGGCATACGCTGTGAGTGGTCGGTAGACTAGAAAGGTGCTGTATAAATGCAGTCCATATCTTGCCATTTTGGCATAATCTATACAATCTGTACACAAAGAAATTAATGTCAGCTGATGGCCGCTCCGTGGTTGTAACTGCGTTCTAATAATAACACTCTCTTCCATGTTCTCTCAGCTACCAACATTCACAGCCTGACCCCCCCCCCGCCCGCCCCCTCCTCCCCACGTTACAGCACTTAAATGACTTTATTTTTGCACTACTGCCATATGTTTACAATGCCATTTGCACCCCCCCCCACACCATATTGGTGAAACTGCAGCCCTCTCTTCATTTACATACGTACCTGCACATTGAGTTAATGAAATTGCAGTGGTTCGGCCCGGATTCACCTTGTCACGAAAGTGGCGAGGCGTCTCCTTCGAGACTGCCGGCCGGGTGGGTGTCTGAACTAAGAATAGGGAGCGGTCGGCCACTAAATTGGGAGAAAAGGGGAAAAATCAGAAATAAATTTGAAGAGAACTGAATTGCATTATTACAACCGTGGATCGTCGTGGGCTTGGCTGTGTGATGCGATATGAGTCACAACCCCCCAGCCATGCCCTTCCACCTTCTCCTATATATATACATATATATATATAAAAAAAAATCAAATTCTTCTGTTGAGGAGAAGAGTATTTGAGTGAGAGACCTATTGAAAGAGAGAGAGAGGGAGGGAGAGAGAGAGGATACAGTTATCGAGACAGACCAAAGTTACACATTTTTATATTGTTCAGTCGACTGCGCGATTATCAAAGGAAAAGAAAAAGCTGCGGGCCGTGGTTCGACACCTGTAGCCCATCCCAACATTCTCCCCGGGTTCTGGCATTTTTTAACTCTCAGATGCGGGCATGGTCCATCTAAATTGGGCTGTTTTGTTGATAAATATAATATAATATATAAATTCACCAACTAGCTGCATGTAGTGTTACAACTGCCTCTGGTTGCTGAAAGAGGAGCAGCTGTCATAGAGAGAGGCGTTGGGATGGTGGCTGTGTGTGTGTGTGTGGGGGGGGGGGGTTGGGGGAGTGATACGTAATGAAGCTAGAAAGTTTGCATAAACTCTGTTAGGGTCGTCACCGTCCACTAGAGGGCGGTTTGTTGTCCAGGTCAACCCTCCCCTTCATGGTGGGTACACTGGAAACATGTCAGAACATGTCCAGAGCAACGGGTCCAAAAAATGCCTCTGTTGTTGCCAGAAGTATTTCCTTCCCCGACCAAGATTGTTGAGTCTAAGGGTGAAAACAGGTCCGTATTAAAGACCAAGTCAAGACACGTTCCTGTCTGATCTGTCCCTGCACCGAACTTACTCTCGTCCTACCTGCTGCTCGTCTGGCTCTCGTGTAAAACTCATTGTTATTCATACATGTTGCACAGGAGAACAAATAACTTCTCTCTCCACAAACAGTGAGACGTCAAACTTTATGCACAACTAACTCCGCATTTAAACCTGCGGGCGCGGAAGGTTTGACTGCCCCTTCTGGCCGTGAGAGTAATAACTTCTCTTCTTTCAGCACTCTCCAATGCGGAAAAGCTACGCCGGCGGTTATGTGTGTTTGCCCTCGCTGTAGATTGCTTCCCCCCCCACCCCCATTTTTTCTCCCCAACTGTATTGGGCCAATTACCCCACTCTTCCGGGTCGTCCCGGTCGCTGCTCCACCCCCCTCTGCCGATCCCGGGAGGGCTGCGGACTACCACGTGCCTCCTCCGATACACGTGGGGTCGCCAGCTGTTTCTTTTCACCTGACAGTGAGGAGTTTCACCAGGGGGACGTAGCACGTGGGAGGATCACACACCCCCCCCCTCCCGCTCCCCCCGAAGCTCCAGAATCCTTATGGTACATTATACCGCAGAATATTTTTGGAAAAATGGGAGGCCTATAATTTATATTACAATGTAATTATAATGAAACCACACATATAAGTTACCACACAGCTGTCTAAATTTCATCAACGGGCTCTTACGGCAGCAAAGTTACGTTTCAACCAAAACTTCTTGACCTGGTTGTGTGGTCTGGGCCATCAAGGCTCCCCTGTTCCCCATCCGCTGATTGGTGTTTCTGCTCGCCCCATTTGCCTGAGTAACCCTGATTGCCCCATTCACCTGATTGCCCCTGCTTTACTGACCTGTTTGGCTTTTCTCTTCCTGCCCTGTTCACCTGTGCCCAATCTCCCTGATTGGCTCCCCAGTGTTACGCTATGTACCTCCTGGTTGCCCCGGCGCTTTGTCGGATCGTCACACACATGCTGACTCTTGGTCGCCGGATATGCCACGCCCTGTTTCGAGCCTTCCCTGCTGTCTGTAGCATGACCTGTCCACATCTAGGGACCCTGGCACAAAAGCAAAGCAAATAACCTTGGAGTGTCGTTATACCCAGATCTTAATTTTGAATTCCACATAAGAAAAGTCACTAAAACTGCCTTTTATCATCTTCATAACATCGCCAAAGTGCAACCGTTTTTTACCCAGGGAGAGACTGAAAAACGTATGCGGGCTTTTATTACAAGTCGTCTTGACTCCTGCAATGCTCTCCTGTCTGGTCTACCTGAGTCTGCACTAAGCAGGGTACTACAGCTAGTGCAGAACATCACCACATGCCTACTGACTAAGACCAGCAGGAGAGAACACATAACCCCTGATTTAAAATGGCCTCAACGGCTACTTGACCATCCTCGGGTGGATTTTAAGATTCTTTTATGAGTATTTAAGTCTCTTAATGCTCTAGGCCCCCAGTACATGTCCGACATGCTTTTAAGATATGTTCCCAGTAGGTCACACAGGTCATCCGGTACTGGACTTGTTGTTCCAGGGACGGAAACCAAGACCTGTGGGGAGACGGGCTTTAGTGTCTATGGTCCTAGTCTCTGGAATGAATAGGCTGCCAAAAGATTTGAAAAGTCGTCAGTCAACACTTCTAAAAGAAATCTTAAAACGTACCTTTTTAGACTAGCTTTTATGTAAGGAGTGGGCTCTTATAATGATAATAGCATTTTATTTAAAGGTGCGTTTCATGACACTCCAGGTCACTTTACATCAAATACAATAAAACAAAGCAATAAACAGTCCAATCAACATTAAAACACAATAAGCAATAGAGCGTACATCAGCAGGAGTTTAAAAAAAAGTTGCATTTGATGCTGCTAATGCTGTTAAGTGAGTATGCTAGTTTAAAAAGGTGGGTTTTAAGAGCAGTTTTTAATTCTGTAATGGAGTCCAGTAAGCGGATGTGATGAGTGGAGTTCAAGAGTTTGGGTGCAGCATAGGAGAAAGCCGCAGAGAGCAAGATGGAGTGCGAGTCTGAAGGAGGTCTGTGAGATAAGCAGGGGATACGTAGATTATGAAGAGCTTTGAATGTTAATAATTAAATTTTAAAAATTAATCTGCTGTGACACAGGAAGCCAGCTTAATTGAATCAGCAGGGGTGAGACATGGTCGGTGGACATGAACGTGTAATAATCTGTGCTGCAGAATTCTGGATGAGTTAAAGTCGGTAAATAAGTTTGTTGTGGATGCCTGCCAGGATCACACTGCAATAGTCAATGCATGATGTGACCAAAGCATTGACTAAGACTTCCGAGGAGTGTTGTGTTAAAGCAGGGCGTAGTCTGGAGATGTTTAGCAGATGGAAAAAGGCAATCTGAGAGACATTGTTTATATGACGGGAAAAGGAAAGGGCACTATCTAAGATAACACCAAGGCTCTTAGCCTGAGCGGAGACATATATGGTGGTTCCAGCAATGGGAAGAGAGCAAATATTAGTTTTTGACAGTGTAGATTTAGTGCCGATGAAGAGTAGCTCAGTTTTACTACTGTTGAATTTCAGATAAGTGTTAGTCATCCATATCCATATCTGTATATCATGGAGACAAGCAGTGAGGGTACCGGAGGGGAGAGTGAAAGTTGGCTTAATGGACACATAAAGCTGTCTATCATCAGCATAGCAGTGGAAATGGATACCATAGTGCCAGAAGATGTTGCCAAGAGGGAGGAGGTAAATAATAAACAAGAGTGGCCCCAACATTGAACCCCGCAGAACTCCATGAGGAACTATCAAGCTTTCTGACGGGTAATTCTGAATTTGTACAAAATGTATCCTGTCTGTAAGGTAGGAAGCAAACCACTGAAACACAGTGTCCCCAGCCCCAGTGCTAGCCAGATGATCCATGAGGAGCTGATGGGATATAGTATCAAAGGCTGCAGTGTGGTCAAGGAGGATGAGGATAGAGAGTAGACCGGTGTCAGCTGCACAAAGGAGGTCATTAGTGATCTTAAAGCCAGATTGGAATTGTTCAAAGAGATGATTGTTATCAAGGTAGATCTAGAGTTGAAATGCAACTACCCTCTCGAGGATTTTAGAGATGAATGGTAAATTGGAAATAGGCTGGTAGTTGTTTGGGTCAGTAGAATCTAAATTAAGTTTTTTTCAGGGTTGGTCTCTGATTATGGCAACCTTTAGTGAAGGGTGAACTGTCCCAGTGGACAGAGAGGAGTTGATGATGGAGGTTATCAAGGAGATGATAGAGGGCAGGCATGTTTTACTTAGGCTTGTGGGAAATGGATCCAGGTGACATGTGGAGGTGCTAGACTTAGAAAAAAGTTCAGAAATGTGATTTTCAATTGGTAGATATGGTGATATTTGCATAACGGGACGTTTTAGCTGTTGAAAAAGTATTTTTGTAATGGAATATATGATCCGAATACATTTATTTCTGATCAGTAAGTCCAGTCTTGGTGCAAAGCCTCTCAAGGCACCGGCCTATAGCCTTGAGCTGTCGTAATTCAGGTGTGTACCAGGGAGCAGTATGGGCAAATGAGACAAACCGTGTTTTCAGGGGGGCTAAAGTATCAAGTGCAGAAGATAAACTATTATTTTAGTAGTCCATAAGATCAGGGTGTGACGAGGTGGGAGCAGGAATAGGGTTCGAGTAATTAAACTGCTGAGGTCATCTGGATTGTCTAACGTCGCGGTATGATGTGGTACGATGCGCCCTTGATTTAATAAGCATTTGGTGCTGAATAACACAGCTTTATGGTCAGAGATGGGTAGTTCAGCAGAGGGGATTTTATATGGTGCGATGCCAGAACAGCAAACTAAGTCAAGTATGCGACCCTTGGTGTGGGTTTAAAGTTGACCTACTGCGTTAGATCAGCGCAATCTAACATTGCTGTAAAATCTTTAGTGAACATATTGTCAGTGTTGTCAAACTGAACATTTAAATCCCCTATTAGGATCATATTTGGAGGGACTAAGGGGGGTTAAAACTGTCGAGAGTTCTGGGATAAACATATTCGATGCCTTACGTGGTCTGTAGCAGCAGTAATGACGGTTTTAGGTTCAGTCGAGAGAGTGGCGTTGGTTTTATACTATCACGATAGATCAGCACAAGGCCGCCTCCTCTGCCCGAAGACCGAGGTTTGCATATGTAAACAAATCCTGGTGGAGCTGCTGAATTTAGCCGTAGAAAGTCATTCTGTGGCTGCCAGTTTTCCGTGAGGCATAAATAGTCCGGTTTGTGCTGTGTGGTGAAGTCACTGACCAGAGGGGCTTTGTTGGTAATAGATCGGATATTGTAGAGGGAAAACTTACGACAGCTCGTGCGCATATAAACAGCTGATTTAACTAGCGGGGTTAGCACACTGTGGTCTACATGCCGGTCACGTCGTAACATGTCGTGTGCTTGAGAGGCCCGGTGCCTAACAAATAGCCTGTATGGGGAAAACTCCCGGTGACAGGGTTAACGACAGGTTAGGCCAGTGAGGGGAGCTAGCGGACAAAAGAGCACTGTGGGGTGCCACCGTAGGTAGAAACCCAGGTTCCGGGAGGGAAGTGTGGGATGTAAACAGTCGGTCAAGTGGAGAAGACTGTACCGCGTGCTTTTATCTGCTTTACTTTATTGGATTGATTTACTGGTATTTTATTAATTTACTTCATTTTTTATTTGAACATTTTTCCCTGTCTCATTCTGGGTTCTACTCCATTTCCTTTCATGATGTGGTCTGTTCTTGTTTTATTATGTAAAGCACTTTATATGGCATTTGCTCATCTAAATTGTGTTATATATACAGTTTGATTGGAGTAGTTGTCTACTTGGTTAATTGTTAACAGTGTCTACTATTTCTACGACCTGTCAAAGATTTTTTTTTTGCTGTGCTTTCCAACGCTTCCATTATCACTAAGTATTGTCATTAAATGTTTACGTGAAGTGTTTTATATCTAAGTCTGTTATTTCACTCTTCTACATTACACACTTGGCACCTATTGCATGCTTATCCGTCATGGAGGAGTGATCCCTACTTCCCACGTTCTTCCTGTGTTTTGGGTTTTTTTCTGGTGGAGTTTTTCCCCCCATCTAAATCAAGGGTTTACGTATGGAGGGGGTCATTTTCAAATATCTACTTGTTTTGTTTTTTTCTTTCCAATTTTCCCCCTTTTCTCCCCAGTTGTACCTGTCCAATTACCCCCCACTCTTCCGAGCCGTCCCGGTCTCTGCTCCACCCCCTCTGCCGATCCGGGGAGGGCTGCAGACTACCACATGCCTCCTCCCATACATGTGGAGTCACCAGCCGCTTCTTTTCACCTGACAGTGAGGAGTTTCACCAGGGGGACGTAGCGCGTGGGAGGATCACGCTATTCCCCCCCAGTTCCTCCTCCCCTGAACAGGTCCCCCGACCGACCAGGGGAGGCGCTAATGCAGCGACCAGAACCCACATCCGGCTTCCCACCCGCAGACATGGCCAGTTGTTTCTGTAGGGACGCCGGATCAAGCTGGAGGTAACACAGGGATTCGAACCGGTGATCCCCATGTTGGTAGGCAACGGAATAGACCGCTACGCTACCCGAACGCCCATTCTCTTGTTTGTATTGTGTGACTGCATGGCCCTCTGAGGCTGTAGCTGTGATTGAGACCTGATGAAATAAACTTGAGGAACACAAGAGTTTTCCCATGGAAGATCCATTGTGTAGAATCTTCTATCAGGGTTGCCAGATTGCGAAAGGAAAAATCCAGCTTTAACTACGTACACATGTTATGTAAGTTTAGCTGATGAGGTTATCCTGACCAAGCGAGCCACAAGAGGAGAAAACACAAAGTACCACACGTAAGACCACCAGCGCTATCAGAAACCAGCGGTCTGGGTCCGTCAGTAAATATAACTGTTATCCAGTAACGCTCATATGAGACGAAGAAGTGTTCGGAAAACAAAAATCACATGAACAAGAGAGAGAGAGAGAAAGGTGGAGAGGTGTAGTAACAGCTATGAAATGCAGCAGCCAACAGCTCCTTTACTACATAATCTGAATTTCTGCACTGTTTTCGTTTTTTTCCCAATTCCCAACCTTTTTTTTTTTTTTCTTTAAATCCAACTCCTTTTTTGGGGTTCTGTTTCCTGGAACGTAGGCTGTATAATGATAGCCTCTTTTCTCGGCTCCCGGGGCCGTCTCCTATGAAGTGCCATATGGCTCACGGATTGGGAATGACATCAATTTCCACTTGGAAGTCCAAGTCGGGCCTTTAAGACGACCCCTCCCTCGTCGCACATCTGCCCCATTCATTGAAAGGAGGTTTGTACTCTTTGTACTCGGAAACGGAAAAGAGACGTTCGCCACCGGTTTTCCTCTTCTTCCGACCGCGCTGTCAGCACTCGAGCTCACAGCTGGCTCTCTAATAAATCCCCGTCTACCTGTTAACAGGGGGGGGGGGGAGATCCGAGAGAAACCCGGTGGAAGGGGGACACCGGATGTCTACATGTTTCTGGAGCACATCTTGACTCATATTTCTATGTGGATGGCGTGCGAGAAAGTAAAGAATCGCACAATTGCACCCACAGCATCTTAAGTCCCCCCCCCCCCTCGAAATTCTTCCGATCGTTGAAGCGTTTGGTTCAATTGCGGCCTGTCGGCTTGGTGAACCTGGCGCCCTCCGTGCATGAGATGCAGCTCAGAGTGCGTCACATTCTTGAAAGAAGCAAATCAAAACAATCACTAGCAGAAATAGTGCGCTCGCAATTGCTTTAGTATCAACAAGTCGTGTTCTTTTAGAAAATGACATGTCACGATTAAGTCTTCCTCCGCAGCTATTGAGTCAGTCGCCCGCTCGTCTCTTTAGGAAAGAAGAAAAGCGTTTTGTTCCTTCAGGGCACGGCGCCACTACAAAGACCGACACAACCCTGTGAATTGACGTGGGTCTTGTAAGATTATCCTTCACGTTTCTACATTTACATATCAGCTAACTTAGTCACCGGTCTCATCTTAAGAGGACATACTGCAACGGTATAGGTACATTTATATCCCGGTGGCGCGGCGGTGTATTCCGTTGCCTACCAACACGGGGATCGCCAGTTCGAATCCCCGTGTTACCTCCGGCTTGGTCGGGCATCCCTACAGGCACAATTGGCCGTGTCTGCGGGTGGGAAGCCGGGTGTGGGTATGTGTCGTGGTCGCTGCACTAGCGCCTCCTCTGGTCGGTCAGGGCGCCTATTCGGGGGAACTGTGGGGAATAGCGTGATCCTCCCACGCGCTACGTCCCCCCCTGGTGAAACTCCTCACTGTCAGGTGAAAAGAAGCAGCTGGCGACTCCACATGTATGGGAGGAGGCATGTGGTAGTCTGCAGCCTTCCCCGGATCAGCAGAGGGTTCGGAGTAGCGACCGGGACGGCTCGGAAGAGTGGGGGGTAAGTGGCCGGGTACAACTGGGGAGAAAAGGGGGGGCATCCCCCCCCCCAAAAAAAGTACATTTATATTCTTACATCACCAAGATCAGCAGAAAAGCCAATTATGAGTTGTTGATACTGTATCAGTATGCGGAGATAAGTGTTGCTCTGTCCATCTGAATCAAGTTTAAACATCAAAGATCTGGAAAAGAACGGCACTCCCGGGATTCTGTCCAGCCCGGCTCCAGCATGAGTCAGTACTGTTGTCTTGTACATGGGCCACTTTGGTCGAAGAATTATCTGTCAGGTTTCCTTCGACCAAAGAGTTACGCCTGCCCCGAGATGTGCCGCCAGTGTGTCTGAAAGCAATTTGTTATGTCTGAGTTGACCTGAACAGAATTTGTTGCAGATTTTGTTTGTGTAATGTGTCATTGCAGTACCATTATATTGTCACAATTGTTTGTGTGTTTCTCCCAGGGGCCGTTGTTGACGAGTCCAATGGAAAGGTTCTGGTTGTCCAAGACAAAAACAAGGTATATACAGATATATATGTATACTTGCAATTTACTTTACTGTAACTGCATAATACCAACATAACCCACTGTGCAGACATTTATGTACTAAAATATGCATTCTACAATACATCTGGCCCCAGATATCTTAACTAATGTTCCACTAATGCAGTTTTGTTTGACGTTCCGTTTTCTGGCCATCTAAATCCCATAGAAAGCTGTTTAAAAGTAAAATGAGGTAAAAGTAGTCATGGCAGTCCTCTGGGGCACTGAGAGGAAAGAAGATGAATTTTGACGAATTTACACTTTCTGATTGTAAGTCCAGCGAATCTATCCATCCATTATCCGAACCGCTTATCCTGCTGTCAGGGTCGTGGGATGCTGGAGCCTATCCCAGCAGTCATTGGGCGGCAGGTGGAGAGACACCCTGGACAGGCCGCCAGGCCATCACACAGGGACCACACACACACACACACACATTCGTACCTAGGGACAATTTAGTACAGCTGATTCACCTGACCTACATGTCTTTGGACTGTGGGAGGAAACCGGAGCACCCGGAGGAAACCCACGCAGACACGGGGGGAACATGCAAACTCCACACAGAGGACGACCCGGGACGACCCCCAAGGTGGGACTATGCCCGAACCCAGGACCTTCTGGCTGTGAGGTGACCGCGCTAACCACTGCGCCGCCCCAGTAAACCCATTAAGTCTAAATAATTAGCACAGAGATGTACGTCTACATCTTTTTTTTAAGCTGTGCTGTTGGCAGGCTCGGAGGCTTGGCATACAACTGTCCCAGAAATCCTTAATCTGCAAGTGGGGTTCAGGTTCTCCACCTGCCAAGACAATCTTTGCTAATTATCAAGAACCGCTTCTAATAACTCCGTCCTTTGGATGGTCTGTGGGATGACAAGATACAGGGGTTTTGTCATACATTTATAGCCCCCACCGAGCCCCCTCTCCACACATGGTCGATCAACGAAACAACCAATCAGGAATGATTCTCCAAGAGGGGGGACAATCACCACTAGTGTAGTGAGCACTTGCCAAGGACCTCCAGCATGGCAGGCTGTTCTGCGCCTCCAGCGGGGCCCCAACCAGTGCCCTGCTGCCATGCGTGCGGGCCACGGATACGGCTGACGTACCCCCACCTGCCACCCCATGCACCGAGAGCTGCGAGGACACCACACCCAGACCGCCCAGGATGACAACAGCCAAGGGCAGTCACCAATTATGTTTCTTTATTGATCCAGACAGAACTGGAAGATCAGATACTGATCATTCCTGACACTCCGTTTTTTTCTGTTTCCAGCCAGGTATGGTTTAATTGTTGCTCTGGCCGCAGCCATTCGGTAAGAAACTGAAGATGGTTAGCCAGATAGTAGCGTCGGAAGTTTGGGGCGGCTAGACTGCCACAGTTTTTGTTTTTTGTACTGTCGTCAGTTTAATTCTTTTTTATTTCATTTCATTTTATTTATTTATTTTTGCGCTTCCAGTAGAAACTATCAGTCGTAGAGTCCATGACATTGAACCACTTAGCTGTCGGCTGAACTGGGGTCAATGACAAAATGTAGTTTATTTTTGGGAGTGTATACAATTTTACTGCTGCTATCCTGCCAGTTAGTGGGGAGGTAGGTTGTTCCAGCAGGTAAGGTCTTCCTCAACGGGTTTAAGTAATGGCTTAAGTTAAGAGCAAACGGGTCTGACAGATTGGCGACGATATCAACACTCAGGCACCTAATATTGCCTCTTGTGATGGCTAGCGGAGGATTCTGAGGTACGGCATTCCAGTTTTCCCCACTGAGCGGAAGCATAGCTGTGGGTGGGCCTCGGTGGGCCTGGGCCCACCCACCTGACACTCGGGCCCACCCAGTCAGGAGGCTTCCCTTTTTACTGGATCATCCAGTGAATAGCAGTCAAGGAATACTGTTCCAATTGTCTGAATACACGACCAATAAAAATCAAACAATTCTTGTTTCCTTGCTTCTTGATAAGTCGATTTTTTTTTGAGTGGCAGTGCATTTCACAAATGCCAGATTGGGAGGAGCCCCTCCTCTTTCACTCAGTGTACAGCCCACACCGTTGCAGAAGAACAGAGAACTGCTACTACTGTAGGCTAAAACAAATCATGGTGAAACAACAAAGCCGTTTGCAGGGCATCCGGGTAGCATAGCGGTCTATTCCGTTGCCTACCAACACAGGGATCGCCGGTTTGAATCCCCACGTTACCTCCAGCTTGGTCGGGTGTCCCTACAGACACAATTGGCCGTGTCTGCGGGTGGGAAGCCAGGTGTGGTTATATGTCCTGGTCACTCCGCTAGGGATGGGGTGGGGGAGAGAATAGCGTGATCCTCCCACGCGCTACGTCCTCCTGGCAAAACTCCTCACTGTCAGGTGAAAAGAAGCGTCTGGCGACTCCACATGTATCGGAGGAGGCATGCGGTAGTCTGCAGCCCTCCCCGGATCAGCAGAGGGGGTGGAGTAGCAAATGGGATGGCTCAGAGAGTGGGGTGATTGGCCAGTACAATTGCGGAGAAAGAGAAGGGGGGGGGGAATCCAAAAACAAAAAACAAAGCTGTTTGCTGAAGTTTCTAAAAAAAAAAAACCCCCCAAAAAAACATGACGTTGTCAGGGAGGAGCAGCAGGAAGTGTCACCTACTCCTGCACCAGTCCTCAACAAGTGCCAGGTAACAACACGTACATGGCCACTAATTCAGCCCTTCCCCTGTCTGCAGCAACATGTGACTTTGCACTTGATTCTCTGAGCCCTCCATGCCAAAGGCCAGTACCTGCAGCCAGGCACTCGGAAAAGTGAATTTAAATATTTTAAATGTACAAGAATGAATATAAACCGTATTTTACTAATGTTCATTTGTTCCGGGCTCGGCTTGGCTCGGCTCGGCCCAGCACTGAGGACGTACAAGCCCCATCGGATTTGTCCACTATAGATGAACCTGCGACTCAGCCCAAACGCAGTTCATTCCCAGTGACCATTATAGCAGGCAAAGCTGGGAGTTGTTCTGCCCGGCGGTATGAAAGATCCTCGTGGCCAGAGTACAGCACTTCAAGGGACGCTGTGTTTTGTAAGGCATGTCGCCATTTCCCCAAAACGGCCACTGAGGGCCGATTCATAAAAAACTGGCTTCAAAGACTGGAAACATCTTTCCCCAATTTTGTGTTAAAACACAAGGGTAGCAAGGCACGTGCTACAGCGCTGGGCAGAACCGAAGGATGCAAGCCAAGCCGTCACCCGGGACGGGGACAAGGCTGGACCACGGAACGGGCATGCCGGCCGAGTGCCCCGGGGCCCCGGACCACGAGGAACCCCAAAAGGTCAGGGGTATTGTGTTCGCGTATAGTAGGGATCCCCAATCGTACCCCGTTACAACCATGCGTCACCATGCAGGGCCCAAGCTAGTCTCTATTGATGCGGGGCCCCAAGCTACAGTCTCTACTGGGACCGTAGGAAACTGACTCACTAAATTATTTGATCTGAAACAAACATTTATTTCCTGTTGGTAAGCTGTTGCACGTGGGAAGAAGGCTTCGCAATATGTTTGCGATGCCGTGAGCCGCTATTCTCATCTCTGTTTGTTTTGTGATTCAAAATTGTGTTGTACTTTGTAGCCGCCATCCGAATCCCATGCAGATTGGCATGGCGTCGACTACCATGTTGGCTATTTGCATCAGTTGGACATTTAACAATGTTTAGTGTTGTTTGCGTAGCCCATCTGACCGGGGGGTGGGGGGGGGTGGACGTGCGTTCCCCGGGGCCCCCTGATGGGTTAATCCGGCCATGGACAGGGGACTATTATCAACCAGCTGAACAATGAGGCTGTCAACAGGGCATTTGTGGAAAGGAATAGAGAGCACATTAAGGTTGCAATAGACCTCATTAAAAACAAGATATCCCGGGGCGTGTGGGCATCATGAGAACGAAGAAGTGTTGAACAAGGGCAACTTCTGGGAATTATTTCAACTGATCTCTAACTATAACCCAGAGACGAAACGGCGACTGGAGGAATTACCTAGAAACGGGAAGATTGTGAGCCCCGACATCCAGAGTGAGATACTGGAAATCGCGGCATCGCTACTTCCCTGCAAAATAAAGACAGAGTTGCATGACCACACAAACAAGTACGATGCAACTTTGGCAGAGGGGCGTATCAAAATGAGAGCCCGTGGCGGTCCGCATCAGATACATACGCAAATGCAATGTTGAAGGGAAGGGCTTTGAGTTTTGTGGAGACTGGGACATAAAGGCGATATCAGCAAAGATCCTGCAAGCATGGGAGCCGTTGCAGCTGGACCCCGTGTTGTGCGTTGGATTTGGTTTCGATGGGGCGTCGGTTATGTCCGGCAACAAAGAAGGTGTACATATGATTGTGAAGAAATGATTTCTCCACGCCATACACGTGCATTGCAATTCCCGTTGCCTAAACCTCGACCTGTGCACGGCACCAAGGGTGTCCCCCGGCATCTCAGCATTTTTTCGATGTCATTAACAACCTGCAAAGTTTCATACAGGGTCACGTAGACATGCTGGATCTATGGAAATCCAGCAGCAGCTGCGACCAGGCAAACAAGCTTTGGAACCGGAGAAATTCTGCAATGTCCGATGGAGCTCAGGGTCAAGTGCAGTGAGTAAAGTCCATCCATCCATCCATTATCCAACCGCGGTCGCGGGATGCTGGAGCCTGTCCCAGCAGTCATTTGGCGGCAGGCGGGGAGACACCCTGGACAGGCCGCCAGGCCATCACAGGGAAACCAGAGCACCCGGAGGAAACCCACGCAGACACAGGGAGAACATGCAAACTCCACACAGAGGACGACCTGGGACGACCCCCAAGGTTGGACTACCCCGGGGCTCGAACCTAGAACCTTCTTGCTGTGAGGTGACCGCGCTAACCACTGCACCACCGTAACGCCCGTGAGTAAAGTCTTGACACTTTTTTTGGGGGGGGGGCGATTAGTCCACTCTTCCAAGCTTTACCGGTTGCTGCTGATCCAGGAAGGGCTGCAGACTACCACGTCTCCTCCGATACTGCCTCTTTTCACCTGACAGTGAGGAGTTTCACCAGGGGGATGTAGTGTGCTGGAGGATCCCCCCCGCCCCCCGAACAGGCGCCCCGACCGACAAGAGGAGGCGCTAGTGCAGCGACCAGGACATACCCACATCCGGCTTCCCACCCGCAGACACAGCCAATTGTGTCAGTAGGGATGCCCGACCAAGACACGGGGATTCGAACCGGGTATCCCCTGTGTTGGTAGGCAACAGAATAGACCACCACGCCACCCGGACGCCCCTAAAGTCGTCACACTTTTTGGGTCAATTTTGGAGACCCTCGCTGAATTTTCTGACAGCTCCGGCCACGGAAAACTTGAAGCCAACTCTCTACTTCGGCAAATGCAAACCAAAAAACAAAGTGTTTCTACTTGTTGTTTGAAACGAGAGACTACGCCGCTAAGGGGGTGTGCGATCTTCCAGCGTGTCAGTTACACGTTGCGTTGATCCGACCGAGTGTCTCGAGGAGCGCTACAGTACATCCAGGAATACAGGAATTGACTTTGATAAAGTGATCATCGGATGAAGAAACGTGACATTCTGGGCTGGGACGCCACTGGGTCTCGAAAGAGGACGTTGCCAACTAAGCTGGGCGATACGCAGGTTGGATCTGCCGTGGGCAAAACATCACGTGTGAAGGACAACGCCGACCTGAAAACTACATGGAACGATATACTAGACAGGCAGATCGTGGAACCGAACGCTCGTTTTAAGGAGGACATGTGCGGGGTTTATGAGAGCTGCTGTTGCCTGCTTGCCTCGGTCAAACACCTGGGTTGACAAGGCGTTAATACAGCCCGCCAGCACGCGTGTCCATCGCTGTGGAAGATGCAGGACAATACAGCAGCTGAAGGGAGAGGTCACAGCTGACAGGGCCTTTCCACCACTTGATGGAAGAGCTCGACGCATGTCGGGCGGCACGGTGGCGCGGTGGTCAGCGCTGTCGCCTCACAGCGAGAAGGTCCTGGGTTCGAACCCCGGGGTTGTCCAACCTTGGGGGTCGTCCTCTGTGTGGAGTTTGTGTGTTCTCCGGTGGGTTTTATCCGGGTGCTCCGGTTTCCCCCCCACCATCAAAAAGACATGCATGTTAGGGTTCGTACTCCTGTCTGTGCCGCGGACCGAGGCATGGCAGGGCGAACTGGAGGTGGTCCCCGGGTGCTGCATGGTGGCTGCCCACTGCCCCTAGCTACACCGCTAGGATGGGTTAAACGCAGAGAGGAATTTTCCTACGGGGATCAATAAAGTATATCGAAATAAAAATGCCCCAATGACGTATTTCCCAAAATGAACCGTCTCCTACGGGCCCTCGTCACCCTACCCACAACAAGCTGTAGTGCTGAAAGACTCTTCGGCTATCAGGCGGATAAAAGCTGGCATCAGGGCGTCAAGTGATGACACACAGACTGGACTCTTTGTCCCTGCTCTCCCTCGAAAGAGAACTGGCCGACTCGTTGGACTATAATGAAATAATTTCAGTGTTCAACATCAAACCCCGTCATCTGCTGCTGTAACCATCGACAGAAAGCTAATTTAGCTGAGCTAATTAAGCTAATGTACAGTTTCAGACTGGGAGTCTATTACTTATATCAGTATTGTTGTTTATTGGATATAGTTTTTGTTGGGTGTACAATTGGATTTTATGCTGGTGTGTGTGTGCGGGGGGTTCAAAACTGTGTGTGTGTGTAAGGGGGTTTTGTGTGTGTGTATGTGTGTGTCGGTGTGTGTGTGTGCATAAGGCTAATTTGTGTTTTGAATCACCTCAAATGTGTTGTATTGTCAAGTGATGGTAAATAACAGCCCCGTTGGCCAATAATACAAAACGTTTACTGGGAAGCTGACATGACTGAGTGTGTGTCTGACAACACCTTTGTGTGTGTGTGTGTGTGTGTGTGTGTGTGTGTGTGCTTTACAGCAGAGAAAGGTGTTCTTCTTTACCTCTACTTCCGCTGTTGTATGTCTACACCTCACAGTTACACATCTTTGGTTGCTTCCTGTTGTTTCAGGAATATAATGTTGTGTATCTAAATGCTGTATAACATCTTAGTCTCAAACAAGGCTTGAATGAAAGTATCAGTACACAGGCCGTCCAGGTGGCATAGCGGTCTATGCCGCTGCCTACCAAACACAGGGATCGCCGGTTCGAATCCCTGCGTTACCTCCGGCTTGGTTGGGCGTCCCTACAGACACACTTGGCCGTGTCTGCGGGTGGGAAGCTGGATGTGGGTACGTGTCCTGGTCGCCGTACTAGCGCCTCCTCTGGTCGGTCAGGGCACCTGTTCAGGGGGGAGGGGGAACTGGGGGGGAATAGTGTGATCCTCCCACGTGCTACATCCTCCTGGTGAAACTCCTCACTGTCAGGTGGAAAGAAGCGGCTGGCGACTCCCCGTGTATGGGAGGAGGCATGTGGTAGTCTGCAGCCCTCCCCGGATCAGCAGAGGGGGTGGAGCAGCGACCGGGACAGTCCAGAAGGGTGGGGTAATTGGCCAAGTACAATTGGAGAGAAGAAAGGAGGAAAATCTAAAAGAAAAAAAAGAAGGTTTGTTTGTTTGTTTATGGGATTTTCTTCCTGTTATGTTACCTTTTGCCTCCGTGTTTGTTCCTGTCGCGGGCCAAACTCTTCCCCCGTTTGCAGACTTGCCCACCGCAGCCCGCTTCCGACAACATCACCGGACCTCAAGCAAACACACCCGGGCCCGTGTTTACAGCCAGCTCGACGTACCTAAACAAATTTGGGAGAGCCGAGATAGAAACAGAGTCACACACCAAGACACAAAGCCGTCCTGTAGGCCTGCGGTCGCTACAGGGTCCGCTCACAACAGGCTCCTTTGACCCGGCGCCACATTACACAGTCTGGGTTCTTAAATAGCAGACCGGCTCTATCGAAGCATCTCGGTCCGAACCCGGCTATGAATGTCCCACCGGAGCCTTAGCAACTTCCCCCCCAGAAACGTAGCATTTATAACACATTAAATGAAAATATAGGCCTTAGTGTATTCTTGAACTACCTATCAATTATAAATATGTACACAACAAACAACATAAAGGAACCAACTTTTTTTTTTTTTTTCCCTTGTTCCAAACTGAAGATTTGACATCTTGGAACCATGGCAACATCTCTTCCACTGTGGTATAAATAATAATTGGCATCCGGGTCTATTTACCTTTCTTTTTTTTTTATTTCCCCCCTTTTTTTCTTCCAGTTGTACCTGGCCAATTACCCCACTCTTCCCAGCCGCCCCGGTCTCTGCTCCACCCCCTCTGCCGATCCGGGGAGGGCTGCAGACTACCACATGCCTCCTCCCATACATGTGGAGTCACCAGCCGCTTCTTTTCACCTGACAGTGAGGAGTTTCGCCAGGGGGGGCGTAGCACGTGGGAGGATCACGCTATTCCCCCCAGTTCCCCCTACCCCCCAACAGACATCTCAACGGACCGGAGGAGGCGCTAGTGCAGCGACCAGGACCCATACCCACATCCCGCTTCCCACCCGAAGACACGGCCAATTGTGTCTGTAGGGACGCCCCATCAAGGCGGAGGTAACATGGGGATTTGAACCAGCGATCCCCATGTTGGTAGGCCACGGCATAGACCGCTACGCCACCCAGACGCCAGATGCCTATTTATTTTCCAATTAACATTATGCGCAGCATCAACATCACCGCACTCTCCATCATCCAACTGTCACATGAGCGAGTCCTTCCTCTTCCTCCTTTTAAACTGTTGACCTCGGCTGTGGGACCTGATTCATAGACGTGTAGTAATGAGGTCAACAACCCAGTGGACGGCCTGTTCTTTAGTTCAGCTTCAGTCGTGGGAGGCTTCTGTTCAGAAGGGAGAACATTTAAGTGGCGTAGTGGAAGAGAATTTTCTCTCTTTCTTCCCGTCTCTTCCCCATACTCCCTCTCCTCTTCCAGTCATTTACTGGAAGAGGAGAGGGAGTATGGGGAGGGAGTATGCTTCATAACAGTTTGGCTCCTGGCCAACAGGAGTCTGGCAGGCTGAAAAGAGTCCAGGGCTCACAAAGGGTTTTGTCCATCCAGAAAAACAACCCAACGCCCCCCCAATGTTATCACGCCACCATCGGCACAAAGAGCAACCTCCCGTGAACTGAAGCTGAGTCGGGCGGCTGAAAACGAGGCAGCCGACCGGTCCCATGATGAGAATTGGCCACCGTCCCAAATTTAACTATGTTTTTGATGAGATGATCATGCAATTTTCTGGTAAATTTAGTGTGCACAAAGGTTCTCCTCAGTCCTGAGATTTGAAATATTAGGGTTTATTTTATTTTTTTCCCTCCTGCATTCGGTGAGACATCATCGTTAAAGAGATTACACTGGTTACAGTTACATAAAATCATTTTATTTCATCCTACCGGCGCATTTGCAAACTGCTCCAAAAATAAAGCATTTTAATATAATATATGAAAATATAGGCCTTAGTGCATTCTGGAACTTCTCATAGACAGGGATTACAACATGAGAACAATCAAATTAAGATGAAATAAAACATAATCCATTCAGTAACTACAATACTAGACACACCGATGAGCCAAAACACCATGACCACTGACAGGTGAACCGAATAACATCGATCACCTCCAAACAAGGGCACACGTGGAGGTCTGGGTAGGTTAGAAGGTAAGCGAGCAATCGGTTCTCGTAGTCAACGTGTTGGATGCAGGAGGAATGTGCAGGAGTAAAGACCTGAGCCACTTTGACAAGGGTCAGATTGTTCTGGCCAGACGACTGGGTCAGAGCATCTGTGAAACAACAAGGCTTGTGGGGTGCTCCCGGTCAGCAGCGGTGAGAACCTACCGACAGTGGTCCGAGGAGGGACAAACCACAAACCGGCGACGGGGTGTTGGGCGCCCAAGGCTCGTTCATGTGCGAGGGTAATGGAGGCTATCCGGTCTGGTCCGACCTGACAGAAGGTCTACTGTGGCACAAGACAGAGAACATTTTAATGATGGTTACGGGAGGAATGGGTCACAACCCACAGTGTATCGCCCACCGCAGACCGGTCCGAGTGCCCATTCCACTGTCGAAAGCACCTACAAGGGGCATGTAGGCATCAGAACCGGATCTTGGAGCAGTGGCAGAAGGTCGCGTGGTCTAACGAGTCCCGTCTTCTTTTAGATCGCATGGATGGCCGTTTACCAGGGGAAGTGCTGGCACCAGGATGCAGTGTGGGAAGCTGACAAGCCAGCGGAGGGAGTGTGATGCTCTGGGCATTGTTCTGAAAGGAAACCCTGGGTCCGGCCATTCACGTGGACGTCAGTTTGACACGTGCCACCTCCCTAACGTTGTTGCAGACCAGGTAGCTCCATCCCTTCCTGGCAACGGTATTCCCTGATGGCATTGGCCTCTCTCAGCGGGATAACATGCCCTGCCACACCGCACACATTGTTCGGGAACGGTTTGAGGAACAAGATGAAGTGTTCAAGGTGTTGCCCTGGCCTCCAAATTCTCCAGATCTCAGTCCAATTGAGCATCTCTGTGGGATGTGCTGGACCAACAAGTCCGACCCACGGTGGCGCCACCTCACAACTTACAGGGCTTGAAAGATCTGCTGCTAATGTGCTAATGTTTTAGTGCCAGAGACCAGAGGACACCTTAAGAGGTCTTGTAGAGTCCATGCCTCGGCGGATCGGCGCTGTTTTGGCGGCACACGGAGGACCAACAGTATCTTAGTCAGGTGGTCATAACGTTTTGACTCATCAGTGTGTGTAACATACGTATATATATATACACACACATCCATCCATTCATGATCCAAACCGCTTATCCTGCTCTCAGGGTCGCGGGGATGCTGGAGCCTATCCCAGCAGTCACTGGGCGTCAGGCGGGGAGACACCCTGGACAGGCCACCAGGCCATCACAGCACACATACACACACACACGTACACAACAATGACATCATAAGTTATCCAGCAGCACACTCATTAAATATCAGAAGTGAAAGCGGTGACATATTTTGTGGAACATACACACTTCACGACTTCAGAAGTCCTACAACACTCATACACAACTTAAAGGCACGCCGTTCGACATTAAGACGCTTGGTAAAAGCCTGCAAGATCAGCGTATGACTTTCAATACTCTGCAAAAAGACCAAATAACTGATAAATTACTTAATCTGGCATTGTCTTAAAATCTTTTTTTTTTTTTTGTGTTTCAACAACTTTGGTGATTCAAGTAGGTGTCTTGAAAAAACTTCGATGTCTCCCTTATCCAATGATCTTTGTGTTTGTTTGTGGAGCATAACTGAAACAGGTGGACCGGCGCTGCACCGTCACACATTATTTCTTCCCATCAGCAGTTTTAAGACTCGATACTCGACTAATTAACGTTAACATGGCCGTTTTTGCAGTTCTGATTACTTTCTGGTACATTTGCAGCAGTGTCCTCCACTAAAACATCTACTAAAGTTGAATTCTTGTTCATTTATTTCAGACAAAGAATGCTTGGAAGTTCCCCGGTGGTCTGTCTGATCCGGGGGAGAACATTGGTGAGTACACCAGGCTTAGTAACGGACAGAAACTAACACAGTATCGTTCAGCTAATTCCTCCGGCCGAGTTAGTAGGGTGCGTAACTAGGGGGCGGTACACATACGCTCGTATGAGATGCCGGAAAAACACAAGCTTACGACGTGAGCAAAATAACAAGGACACAACGATACGGTTTCTAGACTTTCACCCATTTCTAACACTTTCAAAGCGACTTCTGATATCTTCCACCACCCAAAAAGCAGCATCGTGTAATTTCCAAAAAATAATAATAATATATATATATATATATGGTGTTGATAAGTGCCCAACAAATGAGCAGAATAACTATATATATGAATTAATATTCCACTCCTCATTTGTTGAGCACTTTTATCAACACCAATGATGATAAATATATATCTCCCTTTGAGTAACCCAAAACTCTGCAAGACGATTTAAGGCATCTAATGAACCATTTGCAAAATGTCTCCGAGTTGCTGTTGTCGTGTCCATTAAACTTTCAACATGAGATCCGCTAATATAACTTCAACGTCACGTCAACACAGTACACTGATTAAGATGAATGTGGACGGCCATCGTGTCTCTGAGCAGACGTAAATGTTCTGCGGTGGTTCTTTATGGTTGGAAGTTTTGTCTCCTACCAAGTTTAGCCCACATGAACCACTCCGGAAGGTTTGGGGGGAGGACTAAAGAATACTTTGCCCTCCGGCCTATTTGATAATATAAATCTGTGTTGCAGTTCCCCCAAAAAGATTTTTTTTGGGATTTTTTTTTCTCCCCAATTGCACTTGGCCAATCACCCCACTCTTCCGAGCCGTCCCGGTCGCTGCTCCACCCCCTCTGCTGATCCGGGGAGGGCTGCAGACTACCACATGCCTCCTCCCATACATGTGGAGTCGCCAGCCGCTTCTTTTCACCTCACAGTGAGGAGTTTCACCAGGGGGACGTAGCACGTGGGAGGATCACGCTATCCCCCCCCAGTTCCCCCTCCCCCCTGGACAGGCGCCCCGACCGACCGGAGGAGGCGCTAGTGCAACGACCAGGACACATACCCGACATTCAGCTTCCCACCCACAGACACGGCCAATTGTGTCTGTAGGGAGGCCCGACCAAGCCGGAGGCAACACGGGGATTCGAACCGGCGAGCCCCGTGTTGGTAGGTAACGGAATAGACCGCTATGCTACCCGGACGCACTTCCCCCCAAAATTTTTTTCGCTGTTAACCTTTAATTCACTGTACGGTGCACCAAAGCTGCACGCCAATATTTTGTATGTGGTGTCACGTGTCGGAGGAAGTGGAGACGGTTGCTAAGCGCTGATTGGCGGATCCCCGTGTCAATCATTATTTTCCAAACATTCAATTCTAAAAGCGGGGTGGAAAGCTATGTTTCACAGTCTGCAACTTGTTCTCCTATAGGCGAGACTGCGGTGCGTGAGGTGTATGAGGAAACCGGCATTCGCTCTGAGTTTCAGTCCCTCCTCAGCATCCGGCAGCAACACAACCACCCCGGCGCCTTCGGGATGTCCGACATGTACATCATCTGCCGGCTCAGCCCGCTGACCTACGACATCCACTTCTGCACGCAGGAGTGCCTTCGCTGCGAGTGGCTGGACCTTGCCGAGCTCGCCGAAACCAACGAGACAACGCCCATCACCACCCGCGTAGCCAGGTTGCTGCGCCACGGCCTGGAGCAAGGCTTCGACAAAATCGACCTCTCCATGGAGGAGCTGCCTGCCGTCTATTCGGGGATGTTTTACCAGTTATACCATCGACGACTTCCGCCTGCTCTAAAACCCTAGCTAGTCTTCCACCCAACCAGCCTCATTGCCGTTAATAAAAATCAGACTTGAAGAGCACCGATGACTGGACTTGTGGTTGCACGTTTGATTTCCATGTGGGTTTTTAACAATGTTACACTGAAGGAAATGGGGGTGCAATAGATCTCACGATCACTGTAAACTTAAACGCACATTGACGTGTTTTTAGAAAAACCAACTCTGGTTGGTGTTGTGCAGAATCAGGCGGACCATCTGGCCCAACCGGTCCAGGCTGTAGACCTAGATCTTTGTTTGTTTGTTTTGCAAATTAAAAGATGGACCCGGGGTCCTCGGAAGTCAGAGGCTCTTGTTTAGTTTTAGTGGGGAAAAGTAAAGGAACAAGCAGCGATCATATCTAGTTTGGCCATAGTTGCCAAGGAGCAGCGCTTTAGGATATACTTAAAATGTAAAACTCTACCGTAGCATAAACCATCAGGGTTTTTCAGATTTCTTACTTTCTCCTAATGGAGAATAAAAAGGTGGCTATTTCTTTTTCTGGTCAAATGCAACTTTAAGACGCGTTGCAATGGTCACAGCACATTTAGCTGGAACTCGCCACAAAGCAAGATACCTAGTTGTAAAAACAATGTCAGAAAAGAACTCTGAAGTGATTTTAAAAGTATTATAATGTTTTTTTTAAAATTAAGCTATATTAATAAGACTGTCAGTGTGTGCTTGATTTTTTTGGTTTTTTGCAGAGGAACGTCTATACCGAAGGTACATTAAGTAAAATCTAAACATCCGTTAGCTGTGTTTGTTTTGTCCCGCCGCTCTTTTGTGGTAATTTACATCTTAATAAGGTGATCTTCTGTTTAAAAAGTGAACACCGGTCACTTAAATCACATTCATCTGATCATTACCGCATGTCAGTTTGAGAGGTAAAGCATCTCTCAGTGATGTCAACTCATTTTAAACAGTCCTCAGACAGGGTCCAATTTTCCACAAAAAAACAAAAAAACAACAAAAAAGCGTCACGAATGACCGACAAACTGCAACGTTGCATTTCAGCTGCAACTTGCACGAGTAAGAGAAGTGAGCTTATTCACTTGGACCCCTGGACGGGTTATTTAATGTTCTGCAGTCTCGCAACAGCTTTCTTCTGAGGTGCATTTGAGCAAGGGACCTAACCCCTACTTTCTCCAGAGGAGCAGCTCTTACGATAGCTAACCGTACATTAGCTGTGGTTGACGTAGGTCTTATAACCTTACATTAGCTGTGTGTATTGTAGGTGTCGCGTCCTTACTTTAGCTGTGGTTGTACTGGGCAGCTCCTAGAATTGAATACTGGAATCTGTTAAAGTGTGAAGCGGGTCATTTCTGAAAAAATAAAATAAAATAAAGGAGCAGGCATGCTCTGCAAATAACCCTTGGATAAATAACAGATGTTAAAAATATACTTGAAAGCATCACAGTCTATTTGGACCAGTTTTCTTCTCCATCATTGCCTTCAACACATCCCATGAGTGTCTTCCTCATCGTTGTGGCCTCCAAAACCTTGTCAGTCAGTTCTCAGCTCAGCTCTTGGTGGACATAGGGAGAAACAGAATGGCCTTTTGACCCGGTCCAGTTTTGGATCCAGACTTGTGCTGGCCAGTTCGCTTCAGGGCCACAAACATGTCCGGGTACTTCCTGGAGCGGTATGTGTTGTAGTTGTTGCTCTCAAGTCGCTCTAAGAAGTAGCATTCATCTGTCACTCGTCTCTGAAGACAGAGAGTGAGAGAGAGGGGGGGGGGGGGAGACAGAGAGAGAGAGAGAGAGAGCTTAGTGAGATATAAAGGCAATTGGATATATCATTTTCATTGGAAACATTTTACTGAAGCTCTCATTTGGAGTGGATTAATGCCTTGCTCAAGAACACCATTAAAACAGAGGTGCTGCATGGAACCACTTATCTTGCCAACAGGACAATCTGCAGACCCAATACACTTAAAGATTTTCAGAAACTGGAAAAATAACGTGATGATATTAAGGATGCATTTTTCAGCAGAAGTGTAATACATGTCTATGTAAATAAATCTACGACCGGAGTCCAATTATCGGGGCATCACACTGCTCAACCTCCCTGGGAAAGTCTACTCTAGGGTGCTGGAAAGGAGGTTTCGACCGACTGTCAAATCTCAGATCCAGGAGGAATAATGTGTTTTCCGTCCTGGCCGTGGAAAAATGGACCAACTCTTTACCCTTGAGCTGTGTCCGCGTTCTCGGCGCAAAGTCAAACACGTTTTCAGTGGGTGTCGGACTCCGCCAAGGTTGTCCCTTGTCTCCGGTTCTGTTTGTGATATTCATGGACAGGATCTCAAGTTGCAGCCAAAGTGAGGAGTGTGTCCATTTTGGGAACCTCAGAATTGCATCTCTGCTCTTCGCAGATGATGTGGTTTTGGTGGCTTCATCAGAACACGACCTCCGGCGCGCACTGGGGCGGTTTGCAGCTGAGTGTGAAATGGCCGGGATGAGAGTCAGCACCTCCAAGTCTGAGGCAATGGTTCTCTACTGGAATATGGTGGATTGCTCCCTCTGGGTTGGGGATGAGTTGTTGCCTCAAGCGAAGGAGTTCAAGTATCTCGGGGTCTTATTCATGTGTGAGGGTAAGATGGAGCGGGAGATTGACAGGTGGATTGGTGCAGCATCAGCAGTAATGCGGACGTTGTACCGGACCATTGTGGTGAAGAGGGAGCTGAGCTGGAAGGCAAAGCTCTCAATTTACCAGCCAATCTTCGTTCCAACCCTCACCTATGGTCATGAGCTCTGGGTAGTGACCGAAAGGGTGAGCTCGCGGATACAAGCGGCTGAAATGAGTTTCCTCCGTAGGGTGTCTGGGCTCAGCCGTAGAGACAGGGTGAGGAGCTCAGACATCCGGAGGGAGCTCGGAGTAGAGCCGCTGCTCCTTTGCGTCGAAAGGAGCCAGTTGAGGTGGTTCGGGCATCTGATTAGGACGCCTCCTGGGCGCCTTCCTTTGGAGGTTTTCCGTGCACTTCCAACTGGGAGGAGACCCTGGAGTAGACCCAGAACTCGCTGGAGGGACTACATGTCCAATCTGGCCTGGGAATGCCTTGGGGTCCCCCAGGAGGAGCTGGAGGGTGTTGCTGGGGAGACGGACGTCTGGAGTGCCCTACTTAGCTTGCTGCCACCGCGACCCGACCCCGGAGAAGCGGCTGATGATGAGATGAGATGAGATGAGAAAAATAAATCTATCACAGCCTGGTTTAGTTGTGGTCGATCACTGATGCCGTACGTTTCAATCGTTTGGAAGAAAAACTGCCATCACATATATGTCACATGTATGTCATATGTTTAAAAATGCTACCTGGAACATCTGATGTATAATTTTTCAGGAAGCAAAGGTCCTAAGATACCTCAAAATGTTGGTAATAATTCCTATGAGTGTAATAATAAGGCTAAAACTACATTGACCATAACAATCCGAACCGATGGTCAGTCATGACTTTAAAGAACCTGATTTTTTTCCCCTTGTGTGTGATTTTTGTGTTTGAGTAGAGAAGCATACTTAATCCTACTCCATCAATACTGCCCCCGCGCTCCGCCATATACAGTAAACAGAGTTGTTCCAGCTTTCAAGTGGAACGTCTTCATTAAGTCAACATTTGGTGAATTTTATTACTTGTAGTAAAATCCATTTTACGAGCATTTTACAACAGAGAAAAGTGTGTAACGCTGATATTTTATTCGTGCTGATGTAGGACTCCCAAGTGCCTCTATCGCTTCAATACTTCGGGTCTCGAGAATTTCTGCTCAGTATTCGCCAGGAATAAAGAAATTTTTAGGTATTTAAAAAAAAACATGTCTGGCAGGAGATAAAACTGTACGACTGGTTCTAGTTTATTTGCGCTGGAATGGACTGATTAAAATCCACGTTGACGGAACTCATAAGAAAATAGTAATTGCTGATTTATGGAGGCAAGTCCTTAAAAGAACACTACAAAGTAATTTCACAAATCACTGATAAGCCCGGTCAAAATGCTTTTGGCCGACAGATCACAGAGCGGTTGGAAAACAGACAAACAAGTAAAACAGTACAACTTAAAACAGCGGGCCACATCCAGCCCGCGAGGCAGTTTTGCGCGGCCCGCACCATGTTTTAGATTTATTAAGAGATCAGGACTGCGTATCCATTTTGCATACTACTTTCATGTTTTTTAAAACATTTCTGTGTTTCTGGTCCTAAGTACTCAGTTAAGATTAGTTGAGAGGCCAGCTGCAGATGACATAGGCGAATGTCAGTTTTGCAGCACTCTCCCTCTCTCTCTGTCACACACACAGACTGTAGCCAAGCAACATGAGTACATAAACCCAGTAGGCTAGCCCACTGCAAAACATCTCAGGTGAGCTTGCTAGAGTAAATTATTGTCACTGCTAGCAGACGTTTTGCAAAAATGTCCGTTTCAAAAGCCAAAAGAAAAGCTGACCAGGAGCACCGACAGTTCCAACAGAAATGGACACGCAACTACTTCCTCGCTGAATTTAATGCGTCCGCGATCAGTCTAATTTGCAAGGAAAAAATTGCCGTTCTGAAGGATTTGAATCTGAAGCGACATCACACCACTCAACATGCAAGAGGAGCATGGTCGGTTCAAAGGCGAGGAGAGGGAGAGAAAGGCAGCACACTTTCAAAAAAGTCTGTCCTGTCAGCAGAACTGTTTTCACAAAGCCAAAAAAGACTGTGAGCTGCATAAAAATGTGGTAAGCGAGGCAATAGCGAAGGCTGGCAAGCCATCGGAGGGACAGTTTCTGAGAGACTGCGTGCTGCAGGTAGTGAATATCGTTTGCCCGGAGAAGGCATCTTTATTCGGAAACATAAGTCTCAGCCCAAATACAGTGGCGGGACGGATCAGCGAGTCGTCAGGCGACATTTACAGACAGGTTTGTACTAAAGCAAACGATTTCACGCACTCAAAGAAAGTTGAATCAGTTCATCTGGACACAACGTTTCTTGAGAAACGTTTCATCACTCGCCTAAGTGACCTCTTCGGTCTCAGCTGACTGCAGGTATCCCACCCTTATAAACAATACAGTGGCTAAGAGGTCACTTAGAGGCGCGATGGAACGTCTCTCTCAATAAACGTTGTCTCCAGATGAACTGATTCAACTTTCTTTCCTCCATTACTGAGCATGCATGAAGACAGATTTCACGCACCATTCTTTGGCACTTGGTGAAAGCACAGATGTTAAGGACAATTGCTCAGCTTGCTATTTGTAAGGGGCATCAAGGACCACTTGAGTTAACAGAAGAACTGCTAACTTTATATCCAATGCAGGGAAAGACTAAAACCAAAGATATATTCCAGGTGCTGTGCAATGCAACGGAGGGTGCTGGTCTACCCTGGAATAAATTGGCTGGGATCACCACCGATAGTGCCGGAAAGAAAAAAAATGGGCTTGTAGCATTAACTCAAAGAGAGCTGGAGGAAGAGAATGTAGATTCTGCAACTGTATCCTTCAGCAGCAGGCACTCTGCAGCAAATGCTTGAAATGTGACAGTGTTAGAACGTTGTGGTGAAATGCATGAATTACATCAGATCAAGAGGTTTACAACACCATCAGTTCTGTGCGTTTCTGGAGGAAATAGATGCAACATATGGAGATGTGTTGTACTTCTCAGAAGTGTGCTGGTTGAGCAGGGGCAGTGTCCTGAAAAGGTGTTTTGAATTGAGGGAGGCGATCAGAGAATTCATGAAAGACGGCAGGCTTCATGTTCCTGAACTTGATGATCCCAAATGGCTCATGGATTTAGCTTTCTTAGTCGATATCACACAGGCACTTAACACGCTTAATTTAAAACTGCAGGGGACACACCAACTTGTCACTGTAGCATTTGAAAGCGTTCTCTATGAAACTCAACAGCTCACAGAGAAAAGATATGTCCACTTCCCAACATGCCAGTCAATTATTGATGATGGTGCCAGAGTCATCGTTGATGAGTATGTGACTGCCATTGACCATCTGCAGCAGAAGTTTGAGCATCGCCTTTCTGATTTTAAGACTCGCAGCACCATTTTCCAGTTATTTGCAGAGCCCTTCTCCTCTGATGTGGACAGTGTGCCAAGCACATTTCAAATGGAGCTCACAGACTTGCAGTGCAACACTGAGCTCAAGGCAAAGTTCAGAGGCACAAGGAAAGCAGGAGCTGCTTGGGACAGTTTCTCCTTCCCAAAACATTCTCACAGTTGTCCAAACTGTTCAGGCAGGCCACGTGTCTTTACGGCAGCACTTGTTTGTGTGAGAAACTGTTCTCAATTACAACCTTTAATAAATCAAAGCCAGACTGACCAATGAACATCTCCAGGCTTTCCTCTCAGGGTGTCCACTGCCCAGTCCCTGAAAGCAAATGTGCATCACCTGTGTCAGCAGAAGAAGTGCCAGGTTTCTGGCAAGAAGTAGGTTAAATATATAGGCCTAAGCCAGGCTACACTATGTACACTACCGTTCAAAAGTTTGGGATCACCCAAACAATTTCGTGTTTTCCATGAAAAGTCACACTTATTCACCACCATACGTTGTGAAATGAATAGAAAATAGAGTCAAGACATTGACAAGGTTAGAAATAATGATTTGTATTTGAAATAAGATTTTTTTTACATCAAACTTTGCTTTCGTCAAAGAATCCTCCATTTGCAGCAATTACAGCACTGCAGACCTTTGGCATTCTAGCTGTTAATTTGTTGAGGTAATCTGGAGAAATTGCACCCCACGCTTCCAGAAGCAGCTCCCACAAGTTGGATTGGTTGGATGGGCACTTCTTTGAGCAGATTGAGTTTCTGGAGCATCACATTTGTGGGGTCAATTAAACGCTCAAAATGGCCAGAAAAAGAGAACTTTCATCTGAAACTCGACAGTCTATTCTTGTTCTTAGAAATGAAGGCTATTCCATGCGAGAAATTGCTAAGAAATTGAAGATTTCCTACACCGGTGTGTACTACTCCCTTCAGAGGACAGCACAAACAGGCTCTAACAGGTACTATTTAATGAAGATGCCAGTTGGGGACCTGTGAGGCGTCTGTTTCTCAAACTAGAGACTCTAATGTACTTATCTTCTTGCTCAGTTGTGCAACACGGCCTCCCACTTCTTTTTCTACTCTGGTTAGAGCCTGTTTGTGCTGTCCTCTGAAGGGAGTAGTACACACCGGTGTAGGAAATCTTCAATTTCTTAGCAATTTCTCGCATGGAATAGCCTTCATTTCTAAGAACAAGAATAGACTGTCGAGTTTCAGATGAAAGTTCTCTTTTTCTGGCCATTTTGAGCGTTTAATTGACCCCACAAATGTGATGCTCCAGAAACTCAATCTGCTCAAAGAAGTGCCCATCCAACCAATCCAACTTGTGGGAGCTGCTTCTGGAAGCGTGGGGTGCAATTTCTCCAGATTACCTCAACAAATTAACAGCTAGAATGCCAAAGGTCTGCAATGCTGTAATTGCTGCAAATGGAGGATTCTTTGACGAAAGCAAAGTTTGATGTAAAAAAAATCTTATTTCAAATACAAATCATTATTTCTAACCTTGTCAATGTCTTGACTCTATTTTCTATTCATTTCACAACATATGGTGGTGAATAAGTGTGACTTTTCATGGAAAACACAAAATTGTTTGGGTGATCCCAAACTTTTGAACGGTAGTGTATATAGGTACCTATTCATGTGAAAACTCTGAAAAAATGTGAAATAATAATCAAAAACGATGTGACGTTTATATAATCAAACCACCTGTCAAGTGGCCCCCATGTCAATTGAGTTTGAGACCCCTGGATTAAAGGAACAGCCTGTTTTGTACCCAGATTGTCATACACAACTAATCTCATTTTATGTCTGAGGTTATAATTGAAAAAGAAAACCAACTGTACTTTTGATTCAGACTTTATCGTGATAAAATCTGCCCCCCAAAACTTTGGATTTGAGTTAAATTTCCTTTATTAATCCCCTTGGGGAAAGTAAGTTACTGCAAATTAACCCACCCTAGCTGTGATCTGTGTCGCTAGGAGCTGTGGGCTGCTGCCAACTCCAGTTCGTTTCCCATTGCCTCGGTCAGGGGCTCAGACACGAGTATAAACCCTAACATGCGCGTCTTTTTGATGGTGGGGGAAACTGGAGCACCGGGAGGAAACCCACCACAGACACGGGGGGAACATGTAAACTCCACACAGAGGATGACCCCCCCCCCCCCCCAAGGTTGGACAACCCTGGGGTTCGAACCCAGAACCTTCTTGCTGTGAGGTGACAGCACTAACCACTGGACCACCATGCCGCCCAGTGTGTTTTTACATCAACTGGTTTATTGTTGCTAAGTTGACTGTGGCCGCTCAAAGTCGGCTTCCCATGCAATAGATTTGATCAATGCATGTTGCAAAAGCATATAACAAACTTAAATGTACACCAGATTCCTGGTTATTCCAATATAAAGAACATGAATGTGACTCAAATGGAATAATGGCAGTAGCAGCACCATGTGTGTAATGTTTCCTCACAGGTCAGTGATCACTGACCAGCAGGGAGCTGTGACGCAACTCTAAATATGCATTAAAAGGTTATGGTGGAAAAAAATGTCCAATAGTGTGAAAGGCCAATACTGAGCAGTTAAAAGGTGCAAGAAGGTAGGCTGGTTGTGCATAACCAACTGAGTTGCTGGGTCAACCATCAAACAACATTAAATCATCAATACCTGAAAAGTGTTACTTGGATTTGCACCATTCGTTGTAAAGGAGCCAGTGTTTTGAGCCAAACATGGGTCTTATCCAGGACCAGACAATGACCACGTTGTTTTTGTCTCAATGAGCGATGAAAGGTAGCTCATACTGTTGTGGTTATAAACACCCATTCTGGTGATTTTAGAGTGTTCCGTTTTTGGGTTTTTTTTTAAGCTGAAGAAATCGTATCATATAATACAATACACCTTGAATTATTTTGATAATACCAATGAGTAGTATTCCAAGGCACTGATCAAAACTTAACTGGCGGGTGTCCAGGTGGCGTGATAATACCAATTGGTATTTGATAATACCAATGCTGAGTACTATTCCAAGTGTCACTGGTATTATTTGATAATACCAATGCTGAGTACTATTCCAAGTGTCACTGGTATTATTTGATAATACCAATGCTGAGTACTATTCCAAGTGTCATTGGTATTATTTGATAATACCAATGCTGAGTACTATTCCAAGTGTCATTGGTATTATTTGATAATACCAATGAGTACTATTCCAAGGCACTGATCAAAACTTAACTGGCGGGTGTCCAGGTGGCGGGGTGGTCTATTCCGTTGCCCACCATCATGGGGATCGCCGGTTCGAATCCCCGTGTTACCTCCGGCTTGATCGGGCGTCGCTACAGACACAATTGGCTGAGTCTGTGGGTGGGAAGCTGGATGTGAGTATGTGCCCTGGTCGCTGCAGTAGCGCCTCCCCTGGTCGGTCAGGGCGCCTGTTCTAGGGGGAGGGGGAACTGGGGGGAATAGCGTGATCCTCCCACGCGCTACGTCCCCCTGGTGAAACTCCTCACTGTCAGGTGAAAAGAAGAGGCTGGCGACTCCACATGTATGGGAGGAGGCATGTGGTAGTCTGCAGCCCTCCCCGGATCGGCAGAGGGGGTGGAGCAGAGACCGGGACGGCTCAGAAGAGTGGGGTAATTGGGGGGAAAAAATCCCCCCCCCCCAAAAAAAACCTTAACTGGCAAATAAAACACTAGATTGGCCAGCAGGGCGTGTCCCTTATCAGGCCACACAGTGAGCGGTATGAAGAATGTGTTCCTCCGCTGAGAGACTCACATGTACAGGTCGTTTACTAAAAGACAGCACATTGTTTTGGGCATGCTGGCAGGGAACGGACCGAGCGGCTGTCACAGGGATTGAACTCGTGACCCCTGGTTACAGGCCAGTCTCTCTCAGCACCGGGTCACTCTGTGTTCGGAACCCCATCCATCTACGGATGACGTTACAGAACAACCTCTTCTTTATTTCATGTTTGTCAGTGTGACGCGGGAGAACTGGCCAGAAACGACGCAGACCTGAACACTTCCCTCCGCCGAGGGAGGACTGATCTTTGGCGAGCGAGTCAGTGTTTTGTTTCCAAAACAGAGTAACTAATGTCACCGAGTGTTTGAGTCAGCTTACATTAAGGCGAGCCACAACAGCTGATTACGACAGGAAACGTGTCCGTTCGTCCCATTTTCAATAACAGAGGATGACTGCCTTTATCGCTAACCACAGGAGGAAATACACCAAACGCAGCTTCTCCACTTTGAACGGTTTCATCTGGCAGTAAAGTGAGTTTAACCCCTGAACATGTAGCCCACACGGTCTCCAAGAGGAATGTGTTGTAAAGATCTAAAAAAATAAAAAGTTAAATTAAACAGCAATATTCATGTCCCGTCACGGACGACGTCTCCCACCCAACTCCATGACGTGCCGGTCGGGCACAGGAGTACTTTTGGTTATAGACTCATTCTGCTGAAGTGCGCTACAGAGCGCCACAGGAGGTCATGCCTGTCTGCGGCCATCAAACTTTACAACTCCTCTTTCAAAGTGTCAGACACTCTGAGTCAGTAGTCATTAGACGGGCCCTTCCACTTGCTTTACCCTGCCGGTGGTTTGCTTGTGCCGTTGTTCCATGCTGCAGTGATACACTACAGACAGGGTGCTACACACTGCAGCATGGTGCACATATGGTTATATATTTTATTCTTATTTCTGTTTCTTATTCTATCTTCTATTTCTCCCCCCCTCCCTTTTTTTTCCACCTAAATTGTACTTTTCACGAGTTGAGAAAGACTTGCGGTTGGTCAACGGACGTCAACAGAGAGTCAATGAAGCCTCAACAAACCGTTGTGCTTCGGCTGATGTTGGAAGTCATTTTACACCCAAAAATAATACATTTAAAAGGCCCATGAATGACATGTTACCCCCATCTTGATTTTCCTATAATTACATGTCTCCTTGACAGATAGACATTTTTTTTCCTCCCCCCTTTTCCTCCCCAATTGTATTTGGCCAATTACCCCACTCTTCTGAGCCGCCCCGGCCGCTGCTCCGCCCCCTCTGCTGATCCGGGGAGGGCTGCAGACTACCACATGCCTCCTCCCATACATGGTGGAGTCGCCAGCCGCATCTTTTCACCTGACAGTGAGGAGTTTCACCAGGGGAGCGCTATGCCCCCCAGTTCCCCCTCTGACCAGAGGAGGCGCTAGTGCAGCGACCAGGACACATACCAACCGCCGACTTCCCACCCGCTGACACGGCCAATAGTGTCTGTAGGGATGCCCGACCAAGCCGCAGGTAACACAGGGATTCGAACCGTGATGCCCGTGTTGGTAAGCAACAGAATAGACCGCCACGCTACCCGGATGCCCCCTTATCTTCTATTTCTATTTTCTTGTCATCTTGTATCGTCTTAGTTTTTCTTTACGAGAGCGTGAGTGTCGGTAATAGGACCCAACTTCCCCTCGGGGATGAATAAATATTTCTGGTTCTGGTTCTGACTGTCAGTGAATAGTAATATTTCTTAATTCTTTTTAACTGTCATGGTGTCAAAACATTACATGACCTTTAAAAATGTTTTTAATTCTGCAGTTAAAAAGGCAGAAATATAGAGATGTTTAATACACAGGCGCAAGTAAGGCTATCCACAAGGCATCCTCTACACTGTCACAGGAAATGTCGTTCCACAGGAGATGTCGTTCCACAGGAAATGTCGTTCCACAGGAGATGTCATTCCACAGGAAATGTCGTTCCACAGGAGATGTCGTTCCACAGGAAATGTCGTTCCACAGGAAATGTCGTTCCACAGGAGATGTCGTTCCACAGGAAATGTCTTTCCACATGAAATGTCGTTCCACAGGAAATGTCTTTCCACATGAAATGTCGTTCCACAGGAAATGTCTTTCCACATGAAATGTCGTTCCACAGGAAATGTCGTTCCACAGGAGATGTCGTTCCACAGGAGATGTCGTTCCACAGCAAATGCCGTTCCACAGGAGGTGTCGTTCCACAGGAAATGTCGTTCCACAGGAAATGTCGTTCCACAGGAGATGTCGTTCCACAGGAAATGTCATTCCACAGGAAATGTCGTTCCACAGGAAATGTCGTTCCACAGGAGATGTCGTTCCACAGGAAATGTCGTTCCACAGGAAATGTCGTTCCACAGGAAATGTCGTTCCACAGGAGATGTCGTTCCACAGGAAATGTCGTTCCACAGGAAATGTCGTTCCACAGGAAATGTCGTTCCACAGGAGATGTCGTTCCACAGGAAATGTCGTTCCACAGGAGATGTCGTTCCACAGGAAATGTCTTTCCACATGAAATGTCGTTCCACAGGAAATGTCTTTCCACATGAAATGTCGTTCCACAGGAAATGTCTTTCCACATGAAATGTCGTTCCACAGGAAATGTCGTTCCACAGGAGATGTCGTTCCACAGGAGATGTCGTTCCACAGCAAATGCCGTTCCACAGGAAGTGTCGTTCCACAGGAAATGTCGTTCCACAGGAAATGTCGTTCCACAGGAGATGTCGTTCCACAGGAAATGTCGTTCCACAGGAAATGTCGTTCCACAGGAAATGTCGTTCCACAGGAGATGTCGTTCCACAGGAAATGTCGTTCCACAGGAAATGTCGTTCCACAGGAAATGTCGTTCCACAGGAGATGTCGTTCCACAGGAAATGTCGTTCCACAGGAAATGTCGTTCCACAGGAAATGTCGTTTCACAGGAGATGTCGTTCCACAGGAAATGTCGTTCCACAGGAGATGTCGTTCCACAGGAGATGTCGTTCCACAGGAAATGTCGTTCCACAGGAAATGTCGTTCCACAGGAGATGTCGTTCCACAGGAAATGTCGTTCCACAGCAGATGTCGTTCCACAGGAAATGTCGTTCCACAGGAAATGTCGTTCCACAGGAGATGTCGTTCCACAGGAAATGTCGTTCCACAGGAAATGTCGTTACAGGATGTTGAAGCGCCACATGTTCAGCGATCTGGAGAGGTCAGAAACATTAACAGCAGAAATAAAATCCAAGTCTTTAGTCAGAGAGGAAGAAACCTCTCTGAAAATGTCTCCTCTTAGGAGCATCCAGGTAGCGCAGCAGTCTATTCGGTTGACTACCAACACGGGGATCGCTGGTTTGAATCCCTACAGACACAATTGGCCGTGTCTGCGGGTGGGAAGCCGAATGTGGGTATGTGTCCTGGTCGCTGCACTAGTGCCTCCTCTGGTCGGTCGGGGTGCCTGTCCGGGGGGGGGGGACTGGGGGGAATAGCATGATCCTCCCACGTGCTACGTCCCCCTGGTGAAACTCCTCACCGTCAGGTGAAAAGAAGTGGCTGGTGACTCCACATGTATTGGAGGAGGCATGTGGTAGTCTGCAGCCCTCCCCGGATTGCGGAGGGGGTGGAGCAGAGACCGGGTCGGCTCGAAAGAGTGGGGTGGTTGGCCGGATACAATTGGGGAGAAAAGAAAGAAAGAAAGGAGGAAAGACAGAAAATGTCTGCTTTTAAACTTAAAGGAACTATCAGTAAGCTTTTCACTTTATCAAAGCAAATAATGACCGTCATGTTTTGAGGAAGTTGGAAGGGTTGTCAATCTATAAGATTTGCCAGGTGCTGAGATTTCTTAGCCTGATATAGATGATACAGGCCTTTCCTTACCCCTCCATCCTTCATTCTGAAATTGTCTTCTTGCTAGCGGTTTCCTTTCTTTTCTTCTCTTTTTTTTTTTGATGGTTGATATAAAGGGGGCGGCACTGTGGCGCAGTGGTTAGTGTGGTCGTCTCACAGCAAGAAGGTCCTGGGTTCCAGCTCCGGGGTAGTCCAACCTTGGGGGTCGTCTCGGGTCGTCCTCTGTGTGCAGTTTGCATGTTCTCCCCGTGTCTGCGTGGGTTTCCTCCAGGGGCTCCGGTTTCCTCCCACAGTCCAAAGACATGTAGGTCAGGTGGATCAGCCGTACTAAATTGTCCCTAGGTGTGAGTGTGTGTGTGTGTGTGTGTGTGTGTGTGTGTGTGTGTGTGTTGGCCCTGTGATGGCCTGGTGGCCTGTGCAGGGTGGTCTGTCGCCTGCCGCCCAATGACTGCTGGGATAGGCTCCAGCACCCAGCAGCCCTGAGAGCAGGATAAGCGGTCTGGCTAATGGAGGGATGGATGATATAAATGGCGGGGGTTTCATCTTCCCTAACCGGTCACTCTGACATTATTTTCAGTGGACATAAAACACACTGGAGTGAAAAGTAGCTTAAGTAAGTTTACCAAAAATGTCAGCTGATAATGACAAAACGTGCCGTTTATTGAAGGACGTAATAACCAATTCCACAATTCTACTCAGCCTACGCGCCGGAGTAAAACCATTGCTCATACGGTAAGGAGACATTGGAGACGTTCTCCGAAATAGAATGGGTTTCTATTCCAGCAATATTTGTGCCAAATGTGATCACATGCTTGTTGGGGCTGAAGAAGCTGTAGCTATTTTAAAGACGTGGCAAACCAACCAGCAAACACGAGACAAAAGACCTATACATTTCGACAGCGGTGTCTGTTTTATCCGTAGCCGTTGCCTTTTTGTTACTTGGCTCTATCTGGCACCGCTTCGTAACCGCTCCAACTTTAGCCCCGCCCACAAAGGCACTGACGCGCTCAGTTGTTTGTCCAACAGGAAACAAACTGTTGATGAGGGAAAATATAACTTGACAAATTTAAGAAATGGGCAGGACGAGTAAAAATAAGTGGCAAATAGTGATCCAGAGGTCTGGAACCAGGCTAGGCATATCTGGCTTTCGAAATCTGTGTCCCGGCCCAGAATCTTTATTTTGGTAAACAAACCAGTAGGGAACGCCTTGCCCTTTACAAATCCAATGCCCTTCCACAAAACCACAGGTTTTCACACGTTAATTTCATTGCACATTTCAGATTCCCAAACTGGAGGAGCCGGCTTCACAACGTACCTCAAAAGAATCCAAAAAACCTTTTAATTTGGGAAAATAAATTGCATGATAAATGCTGCTCCAAAAGTATGACGAATATACCCTGATGAGCCAAAACATTATGACCACTCACAGGTGAACCAAATAACAATCGTCTCCAAACAAGGGCTCATGTCAAGCTCCGGGTAGGTTAGACGGTAAGCAGACAATCAGTTTTTGTAGTCAACGTGTTGGATGCAGGAGAATGTGCGGGAGTAAAAGACCCAAGCAACTTTGACAAGAGGCCAAATTGTTCTGGCCAGATGACTGGGTCAGAGCATCTCTGAAACGGCAAGGCTCGTGGGGTGCTCCTGGTCATCAGTGGACCTACCAACAGGTGTCCAAGGAGGGACAAATAACAATCCGGTGACAAGGTGTTGGGTGCCCAAAGCCCATCGGTGTGCGAGGGCAAGAAACACTGTCCCGTCTGGTCTGAACCAACAGAAGGTCTACTGTGGCACAAGAAAACTTTAATGATGGTTACGGTAGGAATGTGTCACAACACACAGTCTATCGTCCCCCGCACACTGGTCAGCGTGCCCATGATGACCCATTTCCACTGTTGAAAGTGCCCACAATGGATATGCGAGTGTCAGAACTGAACCTTGGAGCAGCAGAAGAAGGTCGCCTGGTCCAATGAGATCCGTTTTCTTTTAGATCATATAGATGGCCATGTACGTGTGTGTCGTTTACCAGGGGAAGTGCTGGCACCAGGATGTACTGTGGGAAGACAACAAGCCGGTGGAGGAAGTGTGATGCTCCGGGCATTGCTTTGCTGGGAAACCCTGGGTCCAGTTATTCATGTGGACATCAATTTGACACGTGCCACCTACCTAAATATTGTTGCAGACCAGGTACACCCCTTCATGGCAATGGTATTCCCTGATGGCAGTGGCCTCTTTCAGCAGGATAATGCGGAGGAACATGATAAAATGTTCAAGGTGTTGCCCTGGCTTCGAAATTCACCACATCTCAATCTGATTGAGCATCTGGGGGATGTGCTGGACCAACAAGTTTGATCGACGACGGCTCCGCCTAGTGACTACCAGGACTTGAAGGATCTGCTGCTAATGTTTTAATGCCAGATACCACAGGACACATTCAGGGGTCTTGTAGAGTCTATGCCTCAGTGGGTCTGTGCTGTTTTCACAGCACACGGAGGACCAACAGTATATTAGCCAGGCGGTCATAATGTTTTGGTTCAGTATAGGTGTTCCTTTTGAGAGGGGATAAAACCTTTGCAACTATAAAGGCACAAAAACTGATGCCGAGCTGCTCATGCTGCTGTAGGTCAGGTAGGCTTTAAATATATAGCTATGTGTGATTAGCTATATATTGTTCAGTGTTTTACAATATGATTACCTCTTCACCTGACATATCTGCAGGATCTCTGTGTTGTGTAACATGATATTGTGAGACAGCATTAGTTGTGTCACATGCGGACCACCGTTGCAAAAAGGGACAGGGTATAAATTTGCAAACAATGTTGCAATTCCCACTGGACACAGACAGAGGGCACTGGAGGAAAAAAAAGATTACTGATTGTACCTTTAAAATGAAACTGACTAGAATTAGTTTTGTCAACAAAAAGCTGACCGGTCAACTTTACTCACCATGCCAAACAGTCTTCCCTCTTTGTTCATGGACAGGTAGCGGTTGGCAGAAACACCCTTGATGACTACCTCCCCCACCGAGGTGGCCTGTAGCTGAAGCTTTACTGAGGAAAAGAAGAAAGATGTTTAGCTGCACATTGTGATCCAGAACAGAGACCATTAAGAGTTTACTGGTGGCATGTTTGGTTAAGGGGGGGAGATAAAATGGTATGTTCACCAAATATAATGCATTAAAAGATAAATCAGGAATCAGGAACGACTTACTGTCATTTCTTTCATGTACTTGCGTACACAAAAGAAACAAAATTCCATTTCCCCCAGCCCACAGCAGTGCGACACAAAAGACAAAAACACGCATCCCAAACTTCCCAAAAACGACACCACCAAAAACATACAAAAAACAGAGAGAAGCAAGAGGAAAAAGAAATGGAAAAAAAAAAGTTAAAAACTCCACTGTCCAGAGAACGGACGCCAGCCAAGATGACTGTCGGAACTGCCGGTCTGCATGGGCTAGCAGTTAGCTTAGCCTGCCCCGCTTCCGCATCCTTTCAGACCACCCTCGGCGTTTCCTCCTCGAGTGCAGCTCGGGTCAGGGCCGTGGTCCCTGGGCGAGATGCAGCAGACCAGGCTCCCCCAGCCGATCCAACGCCAGCTCTCCCAGTCAGACACCTTCGACACACCTCCCCGCACTCCACACGACGACACTAAAACATAGTCAACACTAGGCGAGGCCGCCACCAGACCACCCTTGGTGTTATCAGAACTGCCGGGCTACATGGGCTAGCACTTAGCTTAGCCTGCCCCGCTTTCACATCCTGTCAGACCACCCCCGGTGTTACCTCTTCGGGCACAGCTCCAGGCAGGGCCGTGGTCCCTGGGCCCACAGGGACGCAGCAGACCAAGCTCTCCCAGCTGATCCAGCACAGCTCTCCCAGCCATCAGACGAAGACAAAACAAACTTAGACGCAGACGTGGACAAAGACACTGCATGGACGGACTGGGTGAGGCCGCTGCAAACGTGAATTCGCACCGTCATCTTCTCACACCGGAAGCGGAACCAGAAAGGACACATAAACAACTGTGCCAGTGGACTCCCAACCTACCCGCAGTGGGAAATCATTTGTTTTCACTAAGTATTATAACTACAGAAAACAGACTCGTTGTTAGCTCTGGGAATGATTTTTGGGGTGATATACAAACACTGAACAGTACCAGCAACTTGTTACCAATAGTTGTTCAATTTTGTATAACCTGTGTCAAAGAAGTTGGTGAACGCTGAACTCAGGGGCATCATCAGCGATCGACAGTCCATTAAAGTAACCCAACGATGTGAAGTTATGAAGAAGCGATGCTGTTGAGAAAGCAAATTGCATATCCTTTTCTAAACCAATGTACCTGTTGGCTGTGGGACTTATCCTACAAAAGAGACCAAAATCACCTCCATCTGTTTCGATGAAACGAACCACTCGCCAACTGAGCATTCCTTACTTTGCATGAGGCCAAGCCAAGCATGTTCTCTGTGAACAGAGGCCTCAGAAGGCGGACTAGGGGTCCATTCAGGATTGTTCCACATGGAGAGTTCACATGGACAAACATCTGTCTGCACTTGAGCCTGTTGCCTTGATGACTAGTGACATTGATCAAAGAAGCATTCTTTCTCGAGGGGATGCCTAATTCCTAATTGTTCTGGGTGTGTTTTGTTTATTAGGTCGACGTGTCCCACTGAACTAATGAATGCAAAAACATTTCTGCGGGGCGTACGGGTGGCATGGTGGTCTATTACGTTGCCTACCAACATGGGGATCGCTGGTTCGAATGCCAGCTACCTCCGGCTTGGTCAGGCGTCCCCACAGACACAATTGGCTGCGTCTGTGGGTGGGAAGCTGGATGTGGGTATGTGTCCCGGTCGCTGCACTGGCTTCTCCTCTGGTCGGTCGGGGTGCCTGTTCGGAGGGGAGGGGGAATTGGGGAGAATAGCATGATCCTCCCACGTGCTACGTCCCCCTGGCGAAACCCCTGCCAGGTTTTCCAAAGGAATTGAATCCTGTCAGGTGAAAAGAAGCGGCTGGTGACTCCAGATGTATCGCAGGAAGCCTTTGGTAGTCTGCAGCCCTCCCCAAACCAGCAGAGAGGGTGGAGCAGTGACCAGGACGGCTCCAAAGAGTGGGGTGATTGGCCAAGTACAATTGGGGAGGGGGAAAAAAGGGAGGGGGGGGGCAAAAAAAAAATCTGCAGCTTTTCCTTGTTTGGATGTAGAGATTCGATCTGGATTAGCAATATTGCCTTTAGTAAGGACGGGCATCTCCACTGCTTGTGTGTAACTTGAGGACGCGAAGGAACTTTGGAGAAAAACTGGAAAGCGACAAAGCCAAAAGATTACCAACTCTTTCATGACGTTTAGTCTGTCCTCTTCCCAGGTCTCCATGGTGATGGTGGTTGACACCTGGACACTGCTTGGCATCCCCCTCGCCACATTCTTTATAAATATTATAGATCCATATAATTTTGTTATCCCGTTTCAATGTCGTAATCCTTCTCTCTCTCTGATGTGTGACTTACGTCTTTTCTTGTCTCTCCTCCCGTGTATGTGACTGGTGCGATGCGAGTCTCCCCTGTCTGCATGTGTATTCTGTCCTCCGGTCAGGTCTCCACGGTGATGGTGGTCGCGTGGCTCGGGTGCTGGGCTGTTCCGATGGCGTCTAGACACTGTTGGCATTCTCCTCATCATACTCGTCATTCCATTCTAATTGTGTTATCCTCTCTCAGTGTTGTATTGTGTAAATTGTGTAAACACAGCATCACTGCACGCTGTCCGTCTTGGGAGAGAGATCCTCCTCTGTTGCTCTCCCTGAGGTTTCTTCCTATTTTGCCTCCCTGTTAAAGGAATTTTTTAGGGAGTTGTTCCTTATCCGACGAGAGGGTCTGAGGACAGGATATTGTGTTGCTGTAAAGCCCACTGAGGCAAAATTGTAATTTGTGATATCGGGGCTACACGAAGACAATGGACTTGACATCACAACGGATAACGTACGAGATGCGTGGCCCTAAATCACAGTTCACGTGTAGTCTCTTCTTTAAGAAAACTGAAAAACCGCTTGCCCATATCGGTTTGATGTTTTTTTTTTTTTATCTCAGGCAGTGTCACAATGAAGTCTGAAAAAATAAATACACAAATCATACAAAAAAAAAAAACCCCAACATTTTTGCCATTATTTGCTTTTTAATTGCTACCACATGTTTGGTGGTTGGACACATCTGCTTGGACAGCTGTTTGTGTCTCATCTTTTCTGACGCAATTAACTTCCGATCATGTCACCTCCGTCCCCCCCCCAAAAAACGGAAAAACACAAAAGCAAGCCCCCCCACCCGGTTAGTGATGCAGCTTGGTAGACGTGCTTTAATCTTAGCAGAGGGGCTCGTCCGGGCTGTCGGGGGCAAACTGGCATGTGAACGTTCTCTCCTCATGTAGTCGTATTCACCACTCTAGATATCAAAACCATTAAAAAGCGTGCTTCCTAGGATCATTACTGCACCGACACATCGTCGGCTGGGGAAAACTGACCTGTGTGAAACGTTGACTGAATTCTCAGTTTGGGTGAGGTCAAGTGTCAGAGCCTCCTTCTCGACAGAAACCTGCGGTCAAATTTAAATTCCACCCGCTAATACTGTCTTAGTTACATAATCTCGTTTGCTTAGACTTCACTAGACACTGAATGAGGACTTTCAGTGGAGTAATTCATTGGTTTTGGCTTTTACGCTGTGGTGTGTGACATAAACCCCGCCACAGGAACTTTTTTTGTGAATGGCGGTGATCTACATTAAATAGCGCCACCCGTCAACATTCCCACTGATGGAGCAAATTAATGGCACACTTGCAAGCTAGCGTTACATCCGCCAGGACTGCAAGCTAGAATTACATCCGACAGGACTGATAACTTTATCCCCCCTGTGGTGTTTGCAAACGGAGTGCAAACACCTCGGCGAGTCAGAAAATTCACTTTGAACGTCGGCGCCTTCTCGCTTCTCGGCTCCTTCCCCGGTGAAATCCTGGAGAGGCCAATAAAGAGGCTTTGTGTGGCCCCTGCGTCCGGAGACGGATCTGGAAGTACTTACTGTGGGGGTCGTTCTTCTCCCGGATCCCGTCCACCCTCCCGTCGGAGTTGATCCTCAGGAAGTAGCCTCCGTTTTTGCAGTACAGCCGTTTGGGCTCCTTGAAGTTCCCCGGAGGGAAGCCGCCGCTGCCGCCGTCCTCAGGTGTGGCGGGAAGTGTGGTGATTTCTCCGGTGGCCATCTCACCTCCTCGTTTCTCCCTACGCTGCCACTGCTATACGTCTGCTTCCCAGCAGCACGGCGGCCCCTCGGTGGCCTCCCACAAACCTCCTCCCCTGCCCACTCCTCCTCAGCACAACCTGATTCCGCTTAACCCCGGGGGTCAGTTCGCTTCAGCGACCCCCCTCCAGGGTAGCATGCCTCTGTGAGAGAGAGAGAGAGAGAGACGGGCAGACAGAGAACTCCTCGGCTAGCCGTTAACGTCTTGAGCCTTAAAATCCACTTTTTGTAGCGTCGTCAGCTGCTGTGGCAGGATACTTTGAGCTCACTGGTAGGGGGACACATGTGGGTTCCTCTCTCGCTCTTCCTCTTTCCTCCACTTTTCTTGCAAATGAAATGTTTACAGCACGGCAGCTGGCTTGAATCTGTGGAAGGCTTTCCCCTCTGGGCCTCAGTTCGCATGCGCCCAAGCACACGCACACACGCCCCCCCCCACACACACACACAGGCATACTCCCACTGACACACTCCTTGAGCTGACCAACCCTGAAGAAGAGGAGAAATGAAAGGGGAATGAGGAAGGGGGAGGGGGGGGGGAGGTGCAACTAGAAATGCGTCACTGAGACCCCATAGAAAACCAAGAGTAGTGAGGACTCCGGCACAAAACGTGTTAACGTCACCGCCGGTTCGTTAATTTAGCCACGGCTACTCAAACCGTGGAAAACAGGGGCAGAAGAAGGACCGCAGGCAGTCTGGAGAGACAGATCTGCGCTTCGCAAAGTGGAATTCACCTTTATAAAACAGCCACACACAGGGCAGAGAAAGAGCAGGGTCTAATGAAAGGACGCTGATAATACTAATCCCATGAGAAGACAAGGATGAGAACACTGATATATTTCAACGCTAACCCAAAACCTCTGCAAAGGGCTTCGTAGAAAATGGTCAGCGAAGGAAGCAAGTCTGCAGTTTTTTTTGTTGTTTTTTTTTTCCCCCTTTCTTTGAAGACCATCAGCAAGTTCATTCCGCTAACAAAAAATAGGCACTGGTCTGGACCTACGGCCAGAGGCTACCACATCTGACACAGACGTTGGAGGAGCAGAAACTCAGCTGTGCTCTCGGTTGACGTCACTTTGGTGACAAGGCGGAGATGGTCGCTGAAACATCCGACCGTGTCCAGGCCAAAGCAGTGACTAAACCCATGTAAGCTGCACTGCTGTTCAGTCTAACATCTGCTCCCACTGCTGGAAGAGCCACGATGGGTTTGGGACAAACCAACCAAATCATCTCGAAACGGCTTAAAGATGCTTTTCTCCCCCCCCCCCCCAACCTGCATTCAAGCAGGAAACGGTTTTTCCGAGCACAAGTGCACTTCCTCAGTGGAGCTCTGCATCTCCTTCACAGTTACATATATCAATACTAGTGTGAAGCATCCCTGTAAACTCCAGCCTTCTACTCTGGTCCACTGTGCAGCTCAACTGGAGCTCCTTGCATGTGGGCAAATCTCCAGAAGTTGTTGCTGTTGCTCATTAAACTTTCCATTATTGCCGTAATAGACAACACAAAGACAAAAACACATCCAAAATCTCCAAGAACCACAAGAACACATATCCAAACTAACACATATCCAAACTAAAAAAAAAATCACTGTCCAGGAGAACGAACGCCAGCCAAGATGACTGTCAGAACTGCCGGTCTGCATGGGCTAGCAGTTAGCTTAGCCTGCCCTGCTACCGTGTCCTGTCAGACCGCCCTCAGTGTTCCCTCTTCGGGAGCAGCTCCGGTCAGGGCCGTGGGTCCTTGGGCCCACAGGATGCAGCAGACCAAGCTCCCTCAGCCAATCCAATGCTAGCTCCCCCAGCCAGACACCTTTGACCTCCACGCAGTCCACACGACGACACTAAAAACCCAGTCAAGGCTAGGCGAGTCCGCCGCCAGACCGCCCTTGGTGTTTTCAGAACCGCCGGCCTGCATGGACTAGCAGTTAGCTTAGCCTGCCCCGCTTCTGCGTCCTGTCAGACTGCCCTCGGTGTTACCACTTCGGGCACAGCTCCAGGCAGGGCCGTGGTCCCTGGGCCCACAGGATGCAGCAGACCAAGCTCTCCCAGCTGATCCAGCACCAGCTCTCCCAGCCATCAAACGAAGACAAACTTAGATGCAGATGTGGACAAACACACTGCATGGACGGTACTGGGTGAGGCCGCCGCAAACATGAATTTGCGCCACCGTCTTCCCACACCAGGTTTTGGATCACAATGCTGGTATTTTGAATGTTTGGGCTTAAATTCATTGCAATTGCATCATAATTTAGTTATGATAGCCTGGCGGCCTGCCCAGGGTGTCTCCCTGCCTACCGCCCAATGACTGCTGGGACAGGCTCCAACATCCCCATGACCCTGAGAGCAGGATAAGCGGTTCAGATAATGGATGGATAGCAGTTCTGAGTGTTATAAACTGGTAAAGAGAGAAGACTCATGTGCAGCAAACTTGCCTATTACTCGCCCTATTCTCTCCATTTGGACGGTTTATGACATACAGTGCATGTATTGTAGATTAAGTGTTCTTCCAGCTTTCCAGTGTTATCTCTTACTCTGTATATCTCATATTGCTCTGCTATGTCTTACTTCCTGTTAGTTTCTCTCAGGTGAGTGACAGGTGAACGCCCCTTCTTGGAGCACCTAAGGTGAAATTTTCAAAAACATTTATGTCACTTCTGGACAGTCTGAATCCACGCTGAACTTCTTTCAATCAAAATACCCATCTGTCAGGGGCGTCCGGGTAGCGTGGCGGTCTATTCTGTTGCATACCAACATGGGGGATCACCGGTTCGAATCCCCGTGTTACCGTCGGCTTGGTTGGGCGTCCCTACAGACACAATTGGCCGTGTCTGCGGGCGGGAAGCAGGATGTGGGTATGTGTCCTGGTCGCTGCACTAGCGCCTCCTCTGGTTGGTCGGGGCGCCTGATCGGGGGGGGAGGGCTGGGGGGACTAGCGTGATCCTCCCATGCACTACGTCCCCCTGGTGAAACTCCTCACTGTCAGGTGAAAAGAAGCGGCTGGTGACTCCACGTGTATCGGAGGAGGCATGCAGTAGTCTGCAGCCCTCCCCGGATCAGCAGAGGGGGTGGAGCAGCGACCGGGACGGCTCGGACGAGTGGGATAATTGGCCAAATACAACTGGGGAGGAAAAAAAAATGTCTGTCAAGGAGACATGTAATTATAGGAAAATCAAGATGGGGGTAACATGTCATTCATGGGCCTTTTAAATGTATTATTTTCGGTGTAAAATGACTTCCAATATCAGCCGAACCACAACGGTTTGTTGAGGCTTCATTGACTCTCTGTTGACGTCTGTTGACCAACCGCGAGTCGTTCTCAACTCGTGAAAAATATGGCCTTGTGGTGACCCACATCTATATATCGAGAGACATTCACCTAAGAGGACGGTGTACCTTTAAGGGAAGAGGCGAGGGGTCAGATAATGCACTTCCGCTTCCGGTTCGCAGTCAGTTCAGCGTCGTTGTCAGATGTATGACATGCTAAGTTGGAGCTAGTAAACTACCTCGGCTACGTCTACTCTCACGTCTCCTGTCTCGTTGTTTTCTAACCCCACAACCTACTCTTTCTACTTAACTGTTTTTGCCCCTTTGCACATAAAAGCAAATTTGCACATATGCAGTTATTATTAGAGGAGGTGTTGCCGTCTCCTCTTGATATTGTGAACCTTCGTGATATGCAAATATGTGTGTGTGCTGTTCTTATTCTGCACTGTGACTGTCTCATTGCACGAAGTGATTGATTGATTGATTGATTGACTGATTGATTGATCTCTACTTGTCCCCTGACATGTTGGTGATTTAGGAGTTGATGGTTTTCTACCGTTAAACTTACTCTTGTTGATTGTTAATTACTATTGAGTTTATTAGTTGTTATTGTTCCTTGTTAAAGAGTGTCAGTTTAAATCCTGTCGACTGTGGGTGAAATGTCCCCGCTGGCATTTTCGGTTTAGACCAAGTCCTGTGAGCTGACAGCGGAACGACACCTGCCTTTTGTCCCCAGCGTTTAGGAGTCGTGAGTAAGCAGTTGTTCCTGAACAACAGGCCTCATTCAGCTATTTTAAGGCCTCGCAAATGTATTGGCAGCAAAATGTCCCCTTCTGAGACACTGTCTCCACACTACCCGCCTTATTCAGACCACTTTTTTCTTGAACTGTGAAATCTATTTTCTTTTTCTTTTTTTTTTCTTTTTAATGACTTCATTTGAAAGTTATAAATGAGTTTTGGTGCACGGCATGTGAGGTCATCGCGAGGCCTGCAGTCGAAGCAGACCTGCACCGGGACATATAAACGTTGTAAAAAAATAAAAAAAAGATTTCAAATCCAACAAGTGTTTTTCAGCAGCCAGAATTCAAACGTCCATGACATAACCCAGACTTCCGCTTTAATTAACTCTTTAAGAGCGACATTTCAAACTGCCCGAGGTCACGGGGTCGACAGCTGTGCCGGTGACTACCGTGGAAGGGCTTGGCGCTCCGCAGACTTTACTGTCACCTCTTTTAAGGTGGGACTCGAAATGTGGTCTCATTGCTCAGAACCACAGAAAATGACTGCTCAGTGCTGGAAGTGAAAAATTAGGACGCAATAAAACATTTACGGTGGTTTCCGCTATTTCGTGTAAAAAAAATGTTCAGCGAACCCTAACGTCTCCGTCTCACACGAAATCAGACGGACGTTTTCTGTGTACACAGAGCGCACCAGACGAAGTAAATGAAAGCGGTTAGTATGAACCGCTGGATGTGTAGGTAGTTTAGTCGTGACCATTTCCCTCCCCGGTGTGGCGTTTATATTGGCCACATCCTTTCATTCATCCATTCGCCACACCTTCGCTGGCTGATGCCCGAGTTAAAGTCATTGCGAGTGTTTCATGAAGTTCTTCAAATGACAATATTACGTTTAAGGCATTTAACTGACACCCCCCCCACCCCACCCCGCCCCACCCTCGTCCAAAGTAGTTTACATCAAAATGGCAATTACATTAGGATGCATTTCAGTTCCTACGTCACCGGCTGTGAGAGCATCCCTCAGAGAGAAGAGGTGCAGCAGCCAGACAGCCCATGAAGAAGACACTCTCAGCAGAGACGAAGAGCTGAGGACAGGTTGGCTTGCTGCCGACCCGCGGACCTCCAGTTCAGCCGAAACCTCTTCACTGTCTGAACACGTGCCTCCGCCGTCAGCCATCCCCACTGTGGTGTCCAGGACAGACCGGCTGGACGGTTTTGGGTTTTCAAAGTCTAAAAAGAAACAGATACAGACCTGCCGCCCCCTGAATGCTCCAAAAATTGCATACATATTTGCATTAAAATGGGTTTTAGAGCAATGGCACAAAAAGCGGTTATGATAAGATCTACCTAAAAAGACCACGAGCCGTCAAAATGACCGTGCGTAATCTGTGCGTCATCGTGCGCGTCACGTCACTATTTGACGTGTGTTGGTGGCGTCATTTCCTTCGTGAAGTTCGTTGCTCTGTCCTAGAGGCACACTAGCGCCCTCCAGTGTAGAGAGATAGTCTAAACCCGATTTCTGATGATGTCCAACGTGTCTGGTTACAGACGCCGCTACAGACGCACCACGGCTACCACCGAGGCCCTCGCTGCAGTATTTACAGGAGTTGGACGGCGGCCATTTTAAATTGCTTGAAAAATACTATTAAAAGGTGTCAAAATATTAAATTTGGTGTCAGTCGTTTCTTAACAGACATACTAACAAATTCAACGTATTAATATCTCAATTGGGTATTTATCTTGACAGAATGTAGAGTTTAAAAACCCTGGCGGTCAAAATGACCGCTCAAGGTCGTCCTGGTAGCTTCTAAGTTCCGGTCGTTGTTCGACCATGTCTCTCTGAAGTTTAAACTGTTTGACAAATAGTATTATAGTTCTTAAAATGTTAATTTTGGTGTCGGTCGTTTCCTAACAGACCTACTAACATGCAATGCACTCATATCTCAGTCGGGTATTTATCTCGACAGAATGTAGAGTTTAAAAACCCTGGCGGTCAAAATGACCGCTCAAGGTCGTCCTGGTAGCTTTTAAGTTCCGGTCGTTGTTCGACCATGTCTCTCTGAAGTTTAAACTGTTTGACAAATAGTATTATAGTTTATTAAAATGTTAATTTTGGTGTCGGTCGTTTCCTAACAGACCTACTAACATGCAATGCACTCATATCTCAGTCGGGTATTTATCTCGACAGAATAGGGAGTTTAAAACCCGGCGGTCATTTTTACCGCCCGTGGTCGTTTCAGGTAGGGGGACAAGGAACAGGGGACAAGGAACAGAGTCCACCACGTGACGAGTGCGAGTCAAGACGCAGGAAAATATAATGAGGCGTATGCAAAATAATCCCACAGGAGACGCACGGAGACTGAAAGCATGCTGGTACAGCACACAGTGTCCCAAGCACCCCGGTCAGGTGCAAAATACCTTTTCGTTTTGGGCCTCCGGGGTAAGTGTTGAGGTTTTCCCGCGCTGACAGGAGCCCGCTGAAGGGACCTCTCGTGGATCAGCCGGGGTCAGGGTCGGGTCGGCGGCGTCAGTAAAGCGGGACTGCGGAGCAGTTCTGCTGAGGCATTCCGCAGAACAAAACACAAATAAGTAACGGCAAGACTTCCAGTTAATACCAGGCCACAAAAGGATGAAAAGGCAAGTACACTACGGACACACACAAGTAGGATAAAAGGACAGAAGCCAGTCAACTGAACGTGTTTTAGAAACTGCCTTTAAAGTATAACCTTGGGGCATTGTTTTGTTTTACATTAACAGCATTCGAGTTGATACGATTTTACATTATGTGATGGTTTCCTTTGGTTATTTGACACTCTGACCGGGACACATGACAGGAAAAATGGGCCAAAGAGTCAGAATGGGGATAAGACTAAACGGATGTCAGGAACTGGATTCGAGTTCACGGTGTTGTTTGCCATGGAGGTTCTGTTTGGCATTTCTTCAAGGGAACCTGGGGTCATCTGAGCGCTGTGGCTCTGACCCGGGGCCTGATCCGATTCTACTGCATCAGTCACTGTGAATTGCCCATGACAACAGGTGTCTGCTAAAAGCTTACAAAGTATTTGTCTTCCCCCTTGTGGTAGGAGGGAGGCATCACAATCCCAGCCAATCATTGTGAATGAACTTAATAATTTTAGGACAACGACATAATTGTGTTTGACCAATTTAACTGTGGCATGAAGCCGTGTTTCAAGACATATTCTGAACTAATACATGCTATTTTATTGAAATCCAGCGACCGCTACGTTAACAAAAATGCCCACATCAGGGAAAAGAAAAAAAAAACAAACGAACAAAAGGACTTTCTTGAGTGCGTATATAAAAACCTCAAGGATGTCACATCGCTTTCTCTTTGAGATAAGACGTGTTTAGAAAATGTCCAAAGAAATCCTTGTTTCTTATTGAACTGAGAAACAGCACAATCCTCATCATCATCATAGCAGAAAGAGGTTTTCCTGTGCGCCGGCAGTTTTAGGGTCAACGCCGGTGATGACCTCTGCATCAGTCTGCAACACGAGGAAAACCAGATCCAGAGCTTTCCTCCATGCTTCAACCTTCACACTCAAATTATCATAAACCTTCAGTTCTGCTGCCTCTCCGGACTGCCCGTCTGAAGGGACTCCGCTCTCCACAGCATCACTTGCTAATAACAGTCCGGAAAACTTGGCATCGATGCTAAATTCTCCCTTTAAGTCTCTCACTTGTTGGCCCACTGCTGTCCAGGCTCCCAATCTTGAAAAGCCTCCACCGTTCATCAATATGTTGGAGACATAGTCTGTGAGTCCATCCGCCATGAGACACAGCACTACGTCTCTGTAAGGGTTACCTCCTCCGTCACCTTCAGGCGGTTGGACCGAATCGCCTGTCATGACTGCGGGCCGCTTCACACGGACCTCCGCCTGCTTTTGAAGGTGGTGAATGCAAAGCATCTCTGTCACTCCTGCACCGGGTAGGAGCTCTCGGTCTTTGAGCGCGTGATGCAAACGATAACAACAGCTCCAGAACTGGTCCTCCAGCCCCTGCAGTTTGCCATGTACACAACTAGCGAGGACCGCTGTGACCAGCCCGCTGCTGCTCTCCGTGGAGATGCTGACAGCCACCGATGGCCTCCTCTGGTCGCTGCTGACGTCTCTCCAGAGGACAACCTGCGCCCCAGTGCCTACACTGTGCATAGTTAGTTGTGTGGCGTATGTGATGGGGACTGCGCCCGTTGCATTGGCAAACGCCTTTAAAACGGAGGCCTTTATTTTCCCCACCACTAATATGTGGTGACTGAAGCACCGCTGAAGCAGTTTTTCGCTGACAGTTCCGCTCACCAACACCAGATTCACATTCACTTTCAGCAGAACCCTCAGAACGCTCTCGGTCCATTCGTCCTCTTTGCCCAAAGTGCCCGGTTCCAACTTGTCGGTCATGCGTCCTACACCAGTCGGCTTATTGAAGCCGAGGTGGCGATACTTGTGACACAGGTCGCCGTTAACGAGAGCAACTGTCAAGGGCCGTTGCTGCAGGTGCTGCGCCACTGGAACCCGCTCGTCAGATAACAGAACCACGCAGCCTGGCAAGACACAGGCGTGCTCCTCTGTCAAGCCGGGGAGAAGGCAAGTCACCACCTTGCTGACGTCAAAGGTCGAGCAGCAGGCGTCTCCTGCACTGCTTTGTGACTGCAGTCGACTGGCCTCGATCACCAAATCCATCGCATGGACACAACCATGGCACACTGCCCTGGCAACACGGGAGATGTCCACAGTTTTTGAGTTCTGAGAACGAGATGCTGACAGTGCGGAGACATCAGACTTGGCTTCACAGAAATGCCGGCTGTGAGTGAGTTTGGGTTTCCACGGTGCACGACTGCTGTGATTCTTGTTGCCTCCCACTGTCCAGCCGAGGCGGGGCATCTCTCTTGAGAGACCCGCAGCCGGTTGCTTCGGCAGCATGAGGTGTGACTGTTCAGACGTCGCAACGCCATTCTCCGCGCACGTTAAACAGACATCCTCCATCGGGACACGTGTTTTCTTGCACGTGTCCAAACATATATCCATGCCTTCGGACATGGCTGCGATGATGTGTGGCACCGGGATCCCCTTCTGGAGACACTGCAGGGCGGCTCGACTCCACGCACCTGCAAGAAAGAGAAGGCATCCCGTCCCCGAGTGGTAAATCTTCTGCTGGGCCCGGACAGTCTCGCAAACGAGCTGGCCCACCGCACAGGTCACTTCTGCGTTCTCCAAGAGGCGGAAACAGGAACAGACCAGGATGGCGCACTCTCCGTTTGCGCCATCCTGGATGAATTTCCATTTCTTGTGGGGTCCCAAAAAAGACGGCGCGACCCCTGCCAGCGCCGAGAGCTTCTGCAGACCGACGTGCTGCCTTTGGTTTACGAGCGTCCTTCCAGACATGCTGCAAGGTGCGAACAGCAGCAGCGACCGGTCAGGCGCTTAAATGTCAATGTATTGGTTCTCCCGTCAAAACCAGTTAGGGAATAAACATGCAGTTTACCCCCCCACACACAAGCGCCAGCATGCACTTATCTGCAAGACGCACTTAGTTGCGCTGCGTCCTGCGCCGCGGCTTGTCGCGGTCAACAGGAAGCGAGTCGAAACGCTTTCAAATCCCCACAAGAACCGAACGCATCGTTCCGGCTCCCGCCGCCGGTGCGATCAAACCGCGCATGCCCAAGACGCCCGTCGTTGCCAGGAGACGAGAAAAACGCACCGAAGGGGAGGGGAGGGGGGGCCGTCGTAACCCGTTGAACCCGCCCACTTGACGCAACGATTGGCTGACGTGCGAACGCGGCGGCGCTTCCGCGCGTCCTATTGGACGGCGCCCGCCCCCTTTGTCATTTTCACGAAGCCAAACTTCCGAGCCGTTGCTGTCGCTACCTCCGCCGCCTCAAATCGGACCCGGAGAAGAGATACGTGTTCTCAAATGGTAGACTTTTATTAACCTACACTTTCTGCTCATCCAACCTTTTACCAACCCGTTTTTGGTTTAGTCACGTTTTACTTTTTTTTGGGGGGGGGTCGAAACGCGGTGAACCGCTAATGTCAGCCAAGCTAACGCGGTGTTGCTTGTGTCGGGAAGCTATAACTCGACCGGAATCCTCAGCGGTTCAGGGAAACCATGGCAACGGCGAGCTAAAGGATTTTAGATTGGTGAGGGGGGACAAATACGAACCGGGGTTCACAGACAAAGGTGACTGACACGTTTAACGGGGTTCACAACTTCCCCTAACAGTAGCCGAGGGCACTCGCGTCGGTAGGAGTTGGGTAGGAGACGAGGTGGAGCGGGGCGGTCAGAGTGGGCTGAACTTGCTTGGAGATGGACATGCATGAGTTCACACGCTGCAGAAATGCAAGGGGGGCACGGCACTGAGGACAGGGGGGGGGATTAGTCCACCGGGTCCCGATCTGGTCCTCGTACACCTGGTTTTGTCACGTATCGGGAAAGAACCCAAAAGCAGACGGGACAACCAGGTAAGGGAAGAATCAGGTCTTTATGGAAGTGACCGATCTCGGGGGTAGAGCAGGAGGTGGCTCTGTGGCAGGCAGGCAGGCAGAAGTCCATGAATGGCGACGTTCCAGCGAAGACTGGTCCATAGTGGAGGCCTTTTAAGGGTGAGGGCGATTGCTTGATGGCTAGCTGGCGTGCCGGGGTGAAGGGGGGGTCAGCAGGTGTGGCAGGTGTCAGCTGGTGTGGCAGGTGTCAAGGGCGATCGCTTTGATGTCAAGGGCGAGAGGCTGTGATAGGTTTTGTTTTTCCAGGTGAACGTGCAAATTGCGTCCCATCCTGCACGATTAGCTCCCACGGTGCTCTGGTCCATGCTCTGCAGCAGTAGCTGGATACCGACCGCCATTAAGACACAAAAAGAAGAAGAGAGTCATCATCCACTCGGGACTCTTAAGCAGGAACAGGTCACCTTTTCCCTTTTGTGTCATTGCTGTAACTCGTTTTTGTTTCTCCAGGCTTCGGGCTACCGAAAACCCACTCCTTCCGCCAGCCAAAGGAAAACGGCAGGTCCGACACCGGAGCTGACCGAGGAGCAAAAGCAGGAGATCAGGGAAGCGTTTGACCTCTTTGACACCGAGTGCACAGGCACGCTGGACGTGAAGGAGCTGAAGGTAGTTTCCTTGGTGAAAATGTCTTGCTTAAAATGGCCTCTATCCAAACGTCCATGTATGCATAACCACAGTGCTCTCTCTGTGTTGCACGCCTGACAGGTTGCCATGCGAGCTCTTGGCTTTGAGCCCAAGAAGGAGGAAATAAAGAAGATGATCGCAGACGTGGACACAGAAGGCTCTGGGAAAATCAACTTCAGTGAATTTCTCTGCATGATGACACAAAAAATGGTGAGTTGTCATTCGAATGAAACCCCCTTTCGCGGGAGGGGGATGAGGAAAGAGCATGGGATTCTCGAAACATTTCACTCGCCTGGAAAGACGTGTAAAATAACACATCCGTTCACTTTTGGGGGGTGTTGTGGAAAAAGTTGTTTACACATTGTTTCCAGCCCGTCAAATCATGACGCATCACTGCTTTGTATTTGTGCAGGAATGATAACTCGAATATCACAATAATTCTCAAATTTAGCTACACAGAACAAGCCCTTCCAAAGTAAAATGGCTGTTAAAAAAAATCGTTCACATGTACAGTTGACTGCCAAGTACTGGTTATGGACAATGTGCCATGGGTCATTAAATCATCACAGAGCAGTTGTGATGTTGGATTGGTAGCGGTAGATCAAATCGAAATCAATTTTATTTGTATAGCCCAATATCACAAATTAGCCTCAGTGGGCTTAACAGCAACACAACATCCTGTCCTTAGACCCTCTCATCGGATAAGGAAAAACTCCCTAAAAAAACCCTTTAACAGGGAGAAAAACTAGGAAGAAACCTCAGGGAGAGCAACAGAGGAGGGATCTCTCTCCCAAGACGGACAGCGTGCAATGGATGTTGTGTTCACGCAATTTACATAATACAACATTGAAAGAGGATAACAGAATTATAATGGACATAAAATTAGAAGCCCTGACAATGCGGTACGCTATGTACACCTGCCACTCATGCTGCAACAGCAGTGGGATATCCAAACGAGAGCCATTTGCTAATTGCTTGCTTTGTTTGTTTTTAGAGTGAAAAGGATTTCACAGAAGAAGCACTAAAGGCTTTCCGCTTGTTCGATGATGACTGCACAGGGAAAATCTCCTTCAAAAACCTAAAGAGAGTCGCAAAGGAGCTGGGTGAAAGCATGACAGATACAGAACTGCAGGTATGGTAGCTTCTATCATGGACACAGCTCACTGTTGTTGTGTTGGGGTGTAAAGGGCCCTTTTAGGTTTTCCTCAAGCTGCTGTTGAAGATGCTATAGATGATACAGAAGATTAAATTGAATGGCTCTAATGTGGGGTGTCAAGATAGACTTGTGGTTGATGAGGGTGTTAGTATAAATGCCCCCCCCCCACACACACACACCAGAGGGCCCTGGTTAATGCAGATCTGAATTGTTGAACAATGGAGATAAAAACTGAATTTCTTCATCAGAATCAAGACAGATAGATAGGTGTCACTGCGCTGTTCATATCCCTCCACTGGTCCCCAGTTGCTGCCCACATCAAATTGCAAACCTTGATGCTCGCTTACAAAACAGCAACTAAAAGGGCTCCCGCCTACCTGAACTCCCTCATTCAGGTCTACACTCGGTCCCCCTCACTACGCTCTGCCAATGAAAGGCACCTGGCCCTTCCGCCACAACGGGGCCCCTAAGTCACTAGCCAGATTCTTCTCTTCTGTAGTTCCCCGGTGGTGGAACGAGTTACCAAACTCCATTTGATCCGCTGAGTCCCTCTCCATCTTTAAGACGAAGCTAAAGACCCAGCTCTTTCTCGAACACCTCCACATCTGATGGTATTAATATAAAAATAAAATAAAATTCGCTTCTATGCACCCTATGCATTGCCTTTGTGCACCGCCTGTTGACACCTATGTCCTATCGGACTTGAACCTAGTTTTTTAGCACTTACATGCGTTGTCACCTCCTGACTAGAGCCTTGCTTGTGTTGTATTAACTGTCAGATGTACGTCGCCTTGGATAAAAGCGTCTGCTGAATGAAATAGATAGATAATCAAGCTCTTCCAGAGAAAGCCAAATGATTGAGGCTCTTTTACAGCCAGCAGTTTGACTAACAACTGTTTTTTGAAACAGACAATGTTCATATGTAAGCAGGCTGCAGCCACATTGTGTACGTGTTTCATTTGTCAGGACATGATAAACGAGGCGGACCGAGACGGCGACGGAGAGATCAACGAGCAGGAGTTCATGAGGATCATGAAGAAGACCAATCTGTACTGAGCGTTGCCATTTTCATCTCAATCCACTTTCTTCACTGGTGTGGGGACCCCTTTTCTAAGACTTTTACCCTGTCAAGGCTGATTTATACAGACGCTTCATATATATTCAGTTTTTAAATGATTTCATACTTGTTTGTACAATGGAAGAAAAATAAATGTATTCAGCATAGTCGGTTTGTGGTTTGAACATGCGCTATTTGATTTTCTCAAGCACAATATTGCGACTTTGCCAAATTGCAAGGATTTGTAAATTCATTTCAGGTTTATTCAGATTTTCTTTTCTGAACGGCCCGAATTTTCTATCCTTCCCCATACAAACAAGTCTGTCGGTCTTGGACAGGGCGCTGTATTCAGTGTCTGAGTGAAATCAGACCAATATGCAGCAGCCTACACTGCAAGGAATCGCAAGCCAGCAGTGGGTGAATGTTAGACAGCAGCAACAGTGAAAGTAAAGTCAACGCAATGGTAGAAATGACTTGTGCGAACAGGAGATGAGTAACTTAGTAAAAGTGATTTCTTGTACGGCTCCGTGTTTATAAATGCTTTCGCCCGTGCTGTAGTCACAGTGAAGATGATGGGGCCACCGTCGGTGTAACAGACAGCGAAAATCTGGTTTCGGTCCAAACCTCCGTACCTTGTCAAAATAAACAGGATATCACAGTGACGTCTTTTTCCGAGTCCGTCTGATGGCTGGATGTTATCTTTTGAGGACGCTGGCTGTTTACTGTGAAAGCTGAGAAACCCATTCAAGGGAACACGACATGGAACATATGAGGACTTTGGTTCCAAGCTGAGATATCAGATATTTGACAGATGTACTCTTGAAGAGATGATTGATCATATCTGTAATCACATAATGAAGCAAACGGGTATTCAGCGGCTCTTTGTTACCTTCTGTTGACAACCCAACACAGTCCTTCAGTCTGGGTTGTGGTACTTTGTAACGATGAACTGTCGTACTAGTAATAATGTTCATTTGTTCTTTTTTTATTATTATTACGAAATGCCAAATATCCCAGCAATGGCTTTAAAGTGCGAGGTACGAGTCATATTATGACTTTATTTTTATTCTTAAAAGCTTTTATTCTTAAAAGCTTTTTAGTTTTTTTAACCGGTCAGCCCTGCTATAGATGTACAATTACAGGTCTGTGAATGTTCCCATTCATCCAGGTCATGGTTATTTATCCAAAGGAGTTGAATCAAGTGCAACTGGACTTGGTATATATATATATACCAAGTCCAGCTGCACTTGATTCAACTCCTTTGGATATATACAATTACAGGTTCTCTTTACCTTCTTCAGATGCCGAATCGCAGTAAAGGAATTGGACAAAACGAAGAAGCGAATATCAACGACTGGCGATATTTTAACTCGCATGACTAAAATAGATCCTCCTAAAACACCACAGAATACCGCCGCGTTATGTGAGAACTGAGAATCATAGGTAGCAATTTTAAGTCATTTCAGCCGTTTGTCGCCTCGGGAAAAAAAAAAAAGGGATCAGTTTTAAGATTCCCGACGGACTCCATCACCAATTCCTTGTTTGTCGATATTAAGACAGAAAAAAAAAATCCAAAAAGGGGATTCATGTCACCGATAGCTGTTGAATAAAAACCAGAGGATGAGCTTTTTAGGCAGTAAGGTCGACTACCGTACAAATCTGAAAATCTCCAGAAGTGGTCGGGAGCCGTCGGCTTATGAAACTTCTCTTTTATTTTCTCTTCTCGCTTTTGAAGCAACGCTCGGAAAGATGTGGCCACCTGCAATTCAGCCAATATTTTAAAGACGTGCAATATTTTAAAACTTTCCTACTATCCTATACTAACTGCTTCACATTCATATCAGTACTTTTTTTTTTTGTTATGGTATTTCCATCATTTCAGCGGAGGTTTTAGCTTTCACCAAGTAAGTTTCCACCTACAAGTAATTTGACTTAAAGAAGACCAGTGACATGAACGAGGCATTGTCGAGTAGGAAAATAAAACTGACACGCTGCTTACGTGAGAGTCAATATCACAGATGGCACACAGGTCAAAGAAATTTGGGAACGGCGGTGCGTTTTTCTGTACAGAGCTCACAGGCCGGCAAACTTGTCGGTGTGTTGTTTCTACGCCGCGGTAACGTCTCCGACTTTGGCCCGAGAAGCTTCCACGGCCCCTCGGCTCGGCGTTATTCCCCTGATCTTGTGGTTAAAAGGCCCTCACATCGTTCCGTCTGTTAAATCCTCCCACTGCTTCAACAGCTCGTTGACTGTTCCCTTAAAACCATCACTTTCCAAAACAACCAACCGTCTCACATCTTTTGAACTTTTCCTGTAAAAGATGGTATACCGCTGACTCCGAAAGGTCAACCGATGTGTCATCACTATGTGGGCAACCCGTTTCTTATATTAATGACCCCCCCCCCCCGTTGTGAATCAGGTTGAAGCGTGCTTAAGTCGGGTGAAAGGGCATGCAGACGAGGTGTTTGCAGAACGGGGTGAGTGCACCGGCTGGGTCTCCTTACTACAGCCGATGTTCCTTCCATTATGATGATGTTTTGTTCAATAACTGCATAGATTCTTTCTTTTTGTGTCATCACACACGCTTCTCTGTCACCGCTGTCGTTTCCTTGTCTGACGTTTACCCCTCCATTTTATAAACGCAAGAAAACCCCCGTCGCAATCCTGCTGCACAATCCCACTTTTTGTATTGTTGCCACAGTTTTGCTATCTATTTAAGTGTAACCCAATAAGGAAGACTCCACCTCAAACTAAGTAGTGCTAGTCACAGGATGACAGACGCATATTTTTGTGTTTGTTTTTTGATGGCTTCAGACAAATTCTACAAATGTTTTCCTTTTCTGTATCTCCACAGCAGGGGAAACGGGCGGCACGGTGGCCCAGTGGTGAGCGCTGCCGCCTCACAGCAAGAAAGTCCTGGATTCGAACCCCAGGGTTGTCCAACCTGGGGGGAGGGGTCCATCCCAGGTCGTCCTCTGTGTGGAGTTTGCATGTTCTCCCCGTGTGTGCGGTGGGTTTTCTCCGGATGCTCCGGTTTCCCCCACCATCAAAAAGACGTGCATGTTAGGGTTAATACTCCTGTCTGTGCCCCTGAGCAAGGCATGGGAAGATGAACTGGAGTTGGTCCCCGGGCGCTGCAGCTCCCCACTGCTCCTAGCTACACGGCTAGGGTGGGTTAAATGCAGAGCTTAATTTCCCTACGGGGATCAATAAAGTATCTCAAAATTAAAAAAAATAATAGTAATTTAACGAGTTTAGAGATTAAATTGAATGACTTATTCAAGGCCTTTACTGGGAGCAGCAAAAGAAATGCTCCTGCAGGACTGAAGAGTTTTGCTCGAAGCCAGCCGGACAGGTCACATGGCTGCGGCACTGATGGAGTCCGAAGACCTTCTGGCTACAGGCCAGTATCTCACAAGCTGTGGTTCTCAATCAAGTCCTCAGGTGTCACTGGTATTGCTGATTTTCTATTCTGCCAGGTAGTTCATTACATTCACCTGTTGTTCCACGTCCAACACCTCCCTGACTTGAGGCTGGTCTGTCTGACACAACAGGCGAATGGGATTAAGCCTGTAAAACTAAAAGGCCAGCAATACTAAGAGTCCCTGCGGACCAAATTGAGAACCACTGTTCTAAGGAACCTCAGAACCCTGGTTGGTTCTGTGCCAAAGCGGCTTGTTGTACATGTGGAGGTGATTCTACCGAACCCAAGTAGAATTCACAAGCACGTGGCTGGTGGTGCTTCCTGACCCTGCCTATGTGCCGTTTAGCTTCTAGTTCTGTAGCCTGGGCCAACAATCGCCTGTTTTGTTCTCCTTTGTTTCATGTGAACGTTTTATCAATATCTCGCATCTGCTCGTTGAAATTGTTTTACCCTTATTTTGGTGTATTTGCCTCGGCAGTTAGAAATCACTGATTAAAAAAGAAAAAAAATATGTTGTAAACAAGCCGTGTCACCCCAGCAGTGGCGCCCGGACAAAAAGAGGCGATCCCCCGCCCACGACCTCATCGTGTTCTTCCTGTACATTTACTGTAATATCTTGCATTTTGCCTGCGAACCAATCTTTGTTGAGTGATTTCTGAGAGACCAACTAATCTAAACTTTCACAATCTGATGTTTTCATTTCTCTGTTTATGAGAAAAACCAAAAAACTCAAAATAAACCAGACTACCAGATGCTGTATGCAAAGCACCTAGTGTACAAAAGATGCAGCCAAGCGTTCAACCTCTCAGCCCCGTCTCCGGAAATGCAAACGCTTGACTGAGGGGAGACCATCGTGTAGGAAATGGCAGCGCTGTGAGTGGGAGAAGGAAGCATTCTGCATTGTTTCAACAGCGGCAAAAGTTCTCTGTTTGTCAGCAGAATCGTTTCAAACGTGAGTTGCGAAGTTGGTGTTTGGGGTGAAGGGGTGTTTCGTTTGAAGGTGGTGCAGCCTCTCATCACCTCGGTGTCAGGTCGCCCACATACATCCACCGTCATCTTTGAAAACGGGTCATGTATATTAGCAGAGTTAAAAAAACATAATGAGAAAGCTGGAATAAAAGCACCAAAAAGGAAAAAAACAAATTTGACAGATAAAAAGTTGAAACAGCTAAATGGAGACAAGCTAGGGTAGAAACTAACTGAATATTTGAATCTAAATGAAATAATAAAATAAGATTTACAAAATGATAGAGGAGCAAAAGGCTTCAAATGACAAGACGGATAAAATAAATGAAAATATCTTGAGAAAATGAAAAGACAAATATGGCTGGTTGTTTTAAAGACGCTACACCAACTAAACAAGTCTTTTGAATATTGTCTGGTGTGATATTTTACTGTAAAATACATCACAACGGCCATTTTACACTAAACATACACACCTTTTCCTGGTTGGTTTGGCCATAGAGTCTGCATGGGGACTTTAAAGCTGGAATCTTATGATTTTTCTCCATTAACATTTTTTTTTTATCCATGTGAAAGGTGATGATATGACTTCAGCTCAGCGTTCAACACCATCGTCCCAATATCCTCCACTCCAAACTCCCCCGGCTCACGGTACCAGCCCCCACCTGCCAGCGGATTAAAAACTTCCTGACACACAGGAGGCAGCTGGTGAGGCTGGGGAAAATTACATCCAGCACCCGGACAATCAGCACTGCCCCCCCCCCCCCCCAGGGATGTGTGCTTTCCCCTCTACTCTTCTCCCTCTACAAAAATGACTGCTCCTCAGGTGACCCATCTGTTAAACTCCTGAAGATTGCGGACGACACAACCATCATTGGCCTTATCCAGGATGGTGACAAGTCTGCACACAGACTGGAGGTTGATCAGCTGGCCATAACAACCCGGAGCTGAACATGCTCAAAACAGTGGAGATGACCATGGACTTGAGGAGCCCCCCCCCCCAACACTGCCCCCCCATCCCCTCTCCATACTCAACAGCACGGTGTCTACGGTGAAAACCTACAGATTTCTGGGTTCCACAATCTCCCAGGCCCTAAAGTGGGCATCCAACATAGACACAGTCATCAAAAAGGCCAAGCAGAGGATGTACTTTCTGTGCCAACTCAAGAAATTCATCTTTCCGCTACACATCCATCACTGTCTGGTTTGGTTCTGCCACCAAACAGGACAGGGACAGACTACAATGGACAGTTAAGTCTGCAGACAAACTCACTAGTGCCAACCTGCCCTTCATTCAGGACTTATACACCTCCAGAGTCAGCAAACAGGCAGGCAACATCACTGCAGACCCATCACACCCTGGTCACAACCTGTTCCCACTCCTCCCCTCTGGTAGGCGCTACAGAGCACTGTACCCCAAAACAACCAGATATGAAAACAGTTTCTTTCCGCGGGCTGTCATTCAAACGAAAACGTAACACTGTCAAATAAATCCAACCATGTTGTATATACATGTTGTATATACTGTACTGTACTTGGTACGTATACTGGTACGCTCTGTCATGTCCATCTACCTCAGACATGTATGTAAGTAACCTGGTAACATCCGATTATATTCTCTGCAGCACTGCACTTTATCGCCTCTTATTTCACCTGTATAAGTCAATCCTTGTGTATGTATCTGCAGATTGTTGTGTTGTAGTGTTGTTATTGTATGTTAAGTACACAGAGAACCCCGAAACCAAAGTCAAATTCCATGTATGTGCAAACCTACACGGCCAATAAACATGATTCTGATTCTGATGGTGATGTGGTGGTGGTGTTGGACAGACAGTCAGTCTTCCAGTAGAACAGTGGTGTGATATAGCTGGATGTAGGAGGCAAGGAAACTGACCTGTTGACTCTGATTTTCTGGGACTACAAACCAGGTGTAGCAGGACTACAAACCAGGTGTAGCAGGACTACAAACCAGGTGTAGCAGCCATTGTGGCTGGTGTGACGTCAGCTCGGCAGTAAACAGTTCCCACCTTTGTAAAAATGGATCCTGGGACCAAAGCTAACACACACAGCCTGATGTATTAAACACTACATCAGACTGTATGGGAACACTGTTGTACAGTTATATTGGTTGTCATGGACACATCGGCATCACGTTTCAGTCTTTTCCAACATGGACGTGTTGGCTTCTGCACCAGTGTTCGTCCTACCCCGTCAAAACATCTCAACAGTGGTATACGGAGACCGGAGAGTGTCTCCAACCATTGGAAAGATGACTGGTAGTGTTACGGAACCTGACTCCATCATACACATGGAAAAAATAACTATTTGTTAATGTCGTCACAAAATTTCTTCACAAAATGAAGCAGAAGCTTTTACATTTCATGCCAAAGCACAAGTTAACTCATTCTTCCATAATCTCTTACTGGTTATGCTGCTTTGACCTAGCCACCAGATTTTCGTCTCGCTCCTCATTTACTGTCACAGAGTGCTATTAAATCATTGCCGTGACAGTTCTCAATAAATGTTGACCTGCCTTGTTGTAGTTGTGGTCTGCACAGTGAGGCGTGCCCTGTGCACACGCCAAACCAGACGGGCGAGCCTCCACTGCACCTGCAAGCTCGCCAACACAGAGTGGCCGAACAAATGGAAAGCCGATGCTGAAGGCAGAGAATTTCAAGAGAGGCGGGAGACTGAGCAATTCCTTACTGAGTGCAGGGAAGCCCATGTGTCTCATTTGCCATGAGATGATCTCCCTTTTCAAAGAATATATGTTGCATCGTCATTCTGAAACCGCACACCGGCAGAGATAAGCAGCCGTGGACAGGGAGGCTTCAGGATCAGGAATCAGAAACAGGATGCCATTTCCCCCAGCCCACAGCAGTACAACACAAAGACAAAAACACATCCAAAAACTACAAGAACGCACACATCCAAACTAACCCATATAGCCAAACTAGACAACAACAAAAAATCACTGTCCAAGGGAACAAACACCAGCCAAGATGAATGTTGGAACTACGGGTCCGCACTGGTTAGCAGTTAGCTTAGCCCGCCCTGCTTCCACTTCCTGTCAGACTGCCCTCAGCGTTTCCTCCTCGGGCGCAGCTCCAGGCAGGGGCCGTGGTCCCCAGGCCCACCGGACGAAGCAGACCAAGCTCTCCCAGCCGATCCAGCGCCAGCTCTCCCAGCCAGACACCCTCGACACACCTCCCAGCACTCCTCACGACGACATCAAAAACACCAAAGCCAACACAAGATGAGGCCGTCGCCAGACCGCCTTCGGTGTTATCAGAACTGCTCGTCTGCATGGGCTAGCGGTTAGCTTAGCCTGTCCCGCTCTCTCCAGCCGATACAGCGCCAGCTCTCCCAGCCATCAAACGAAGACAAAACTTAGACGTAGACGCGGACAAAGACACTGCACGGACGGTACTGGGTGAGGCCGCCGCAAACGTGAGTTTGCGCCGCCATCTTCCGACACCGGAAGCAGGATAGAAGAAAGCTGCAGAACTGAAAAGGGTCATGCCGCTACAGCAAAATATGTTTCTTCGAGCTAAATCTCCAACCAAATCAAAGTGGTGGAGCTATAAAGGCAAGTTTCATTACACCACAGGAAACAGCCAAACCAAGGAGGCCATTCACAGAGGGGAATTTTCTTAAAAATTGTACGACATTGCATGCTTTGACAAATGATAAGCATTGGCAAATGTCAGCACTGCTAGAAATACCATGGCCAGTCGAGTGAATGAGCTAGCTGCCGATTTGCAATCACAGCTCAAAGACGAAGCAAAACAATTCGTCATCTACTCGACTGCTGTGGATGAAAGTACGGATAGAACAGACACAGGTCAGCGGGTCATTTTCATCTGGGGCGTGGATGCCCACTTGTCCCCTACTGAGGCCCTCTTGGACTTAAAACCGATGCATGGAAGAATCACGGGCCAGGAAATTTTTAAACAGGTGGAGGGGGGTGCATAAGCGAAACGGGGTTACCGTGGGATAAACTTGTGGGGCTGACAACTGACGGTGCACCTGGTATGTGCGGGGAAAGGTGTGTTTTGTTAAATGCCCCGCACAACCAATGAGCTGTCGTATTCAGGCCTGTGAAACAGGTTGCGAGTTGGCTGTACGGTGGCCTACGTCTAAAAATGTAATCAGAATGCATCATTTGCGATGATGGCGAAGAAACTTTTTAGGCTGGACAGCAACAGCGGGGCCAGCCCTACACATTCAGTTGTCCGTGAGCGAGTGCCTGAGTGAGTGGTGGAGTCTCACCATTGGTCGGACGGCTGAGTTCCAGTTAGCGGCGACCAACGACGTCACTGAAGTTACATGATTGGTGAGCCGACCAACAACTTCACTGGCAAACACAAAAGTTGTTGGGAGTTTCCCTATTGGCCGTGAATCAGTGCTTTGGTTCGCATGCTAAAGAACGTTTTATATATATATATATATATATATATATATATATATATATATATATATATATATATATATATATATATATACACACACACCCCCTCCGTTTCTCCCCAATTGCACTTGGCCAATTGCCCCACTCCGAGCCGTCCAGGTCGCTGCTCCACCCCCTCTGCCGATCCGGGGAGGGCTGCAGACTACCCCATGCCTCCTCCCATACATGTGGAGTCGCCAGCCGCTTCTTTTCACCTGACAGTGAGGAGTTTCACCAGGGGGACGTAGCACGTGAGAGGATCACGCTATTCCCCCCAGTTCCCCCTCCCCTTCGAACAGGCGTTCCGACCGACCAGAGGAGGCGCTAGTGCAGCGACCAGGACACACACCCACATCCGGCTTACCACCCGCAGACACGGTCAATTGTGTCCGTAGGGACGCTCGACTAAGCCAGAGGTAACACCGGGATTCGACCTGGCGATCCCCAACATCGCCATGCCACCCGGATGCCCTAACGAACGTAATATACTGCTGCCGGTGGATACTACAGAAACGCCTACTACAGAAAGTCCAATTCAGAGTTAGAGTGAAAATTATTAGTGTCTTCAGACAGTCGGTGCTAAAGGAAGCGCACATATAAGGGGTGTCACGCCCGGACTTTCCAGTGATCATGGCAGCAGCGATTGCAGCCAGGTAATTATTTAATTTAAAAATCAGCTGGTGCTATTTAACTGTATGAATAATCAGGGTTTGAAAACTGCTGTCCAGTAGAGCCGTTGTTCACGGAAACGATGTCAAAACAGCTGATTTTTAAATGTAGTCGCGGTCCAGCCATATACTAGGTTTTAACCTGGTCTTGTTGGCTGACTGTTTTAGGACTTTATGTGGACCAAACTGTATGTGAGAATGTTATATGGGACATGCAATGATATAATCATCCACCCATCCATCCATTATCCGAACCGCTTATCCTGCTCTCAGGGATGCTGGAGCCTATCCCAGCAGTCATTGGGTGGCAGTTGGGGAGACACCCTGGACAGGCAGCCAGTCCATCACACAGGGCCCACACACGCACACACACAGGGACAATCTAATACAGCCGATTCACCTGACCTAAATGTCTTTGGACTGTGGGAGGAAACCAGAGCCCCCGGAGAAAACCCACGCAGACCCGGGATGACCCCCAAGGTCGGACTACGACGGGGCTCGAACCCAGGACCTTCTTGCTGTGAGGCGACCGCGCTAACCACTGTGCCACTGTGCCGGCATGATATAATCAACAACATGTTATTTTTGTTTTTTCAATTAAACAAAAGCATGTCAACAAACTATGTATGTCTGGCCCTTGATGTGATTCTCATTTGCCAGTGTGGCCCTTAGTGAAACTGAGTTTGAAACCCCCAGTGTAAAACCACCAACAAACCAACGAAGATGTCAAATCAGATCATACTGCTTGAGTGTTCCAAAAGGAGAATTTTAACCCGTCTTTAAATAGTTTTCTACTGTCTTTTGTCCTAAATCTGTCATATATATATATACATACATACATACTTTATCTAAACCGTTTATCCTTCTCTCAGGGGTTGCAGAGATGCTGGAGCCTTTCCCAGCAGTCATTGCGCGGCGGGTGGAGAGACACCCTGGACAGGCCGTCAGGCCATCACGGGGTGTCTCCCCTATATATATATATTTGTATGTAGCGTACATTTAAAATATAATAAGGTCACGTCAAATGGGGTAATTTATGTAAATCATATAGTGGGGGGGTGTTGGGGCACAGAAGGGCAGGCAGGCAAAATATTTAAAAAAACAATATCTAATAAATGTCACGTGTATCATCTAATGGGGGGGGGGGGATAATAAAGACATTTTACTTGTAATTACAAAGGAGATAATTTTCTGGTGTCTACAGTTGGTGGCCAATTCGTTTCTACAATTCAAGGTGGACCTTTCAGGTCTGCAAATAATAAAATACTCCTCCGAGAATCGTCACCTTAACGTGGTAGAGGGGTTTGTGTGTCCCAGTGATCCTGGGAGCTGTGTTGTCGGGGGCAATAGCCCCTGGAAGGGTCTCCCAAGGCGAACTGGTCCCAGGGGAGGGGCCAGACTAAGAGTGATTCCCAAAAAACCCAATGAATTCACACCAGCAGAGTTACAGCACCTTGCCCACAAAAGGGAAACCGAGACCCCCTCCTGGAGCCAGATCCGGGAGGGGAGCTCACCAGCGAGCGTCTGGTGGCCGGGCCTTGGCCCATGGGGCCCGGTCAGGCCCAGCCCAAAAAAACAACATGGAGCCACCACCCCGTGGACCCACCACATGCTGGGATGAGCATCGCGGTAGGGTGCAATGCAGGCCGGGCGGCAGGCAAAGGCAGGGACCGGGGCGTGCCGACTTCCTGCATCGCAGATCGGTCCTCGGGACGCGGAATGTCATCTCTCTGGCAGGGAAGGAGCCTGAGCTGCTGCGGGAGGTGGAGCAGTACCAACTAGATATAGTTGGGCTCACCTCCACACATAGCATGGGCTCTGGTACCAAACACCTGGAGAGGGGCTGGACTCATTACTTTTCCGGAGTTGGCCGAGGTGACAGGCGCCAGGCGGGTGTGGGGATACTCACAAGTCCCCGGTTGAGCGCCACCGTGTTGGAGTTCTCCCTGGGGAATGAGAGGGTTGCCTCTATACGACTGCGAGTTGCTGGGGGAAAGGTTCTGATTGTTGTGTGTGCTTATGCACCCAACAGTAGTTCGGAGTATCCAGCCTTCTTGGAGTCTCTGGGTGGTGTCCTGAATAGGGCTCTGCCTCAGGACTCTATAGTTCTGCTGGGGGACTTCAACGCTCACATGGGCAACAAAGGCGAAACCTGTGGGGCATGATTGGGAGGAACGGCCTCCCCGATCTGAAACCGAGCGGTGCCTTGTTATTGGACTTCTGTGCGAGTCATGGATTGGCAATAACAAACACCATGTTCGAACATAAGGTAGTTCAGAAGTGTACTTAGTACCAGAACACCTTAGGCCAAAGATCGATGATAGACTTTGTGGTCGTATCATCAGATCTGCGGCCATATGTTTTGGACACTCGGGTGAAGAGAAGAGCAGAGCTGTCAACTGATCACCAGCTGGTGGTGAGTTGGGTCAGATGGGAGGGAAGGCTGCTGGACAGAACTGGCAAACCCAACGTTTAGTGAGGGTGAACTGGGAACGTCTGGCAGAGGCCCCTGTCCATGAGGTCTTCAACTCCCACCTCCGGAAGAAGTTCTCGTGTATCCCGAGGGAGGCTGGGGACACAAAGTCTGAGTGGGCCATGTTCAATGCCTCTATTGTAGATGCAGCAGGCAGGAGCTGTGGTCAAAAGGTCATTGGTGCCTGTCAAGGCGGCAACCCAAGAACCCGCTGGTGGACACTGGTGGTGAGGGAAGCCATCAGGCTGAAGAAGGAGGCCTTTCGGACTTGGTTGGCACAGGGGTCTCCTGAAGCAGCAGACAGGTACCGGGAGGCCAGAAGGGCTGCCGCTTCAGCGGTCGCGAAAGCAAAAACTCGGGTGTGGGAGGAGTTTGGCGAGGCTATGGAGGAGGACTTTCGGTTGGCCTCAAGGAAGTTCTGGCAAACCATCCGGCGACTCAAGAAGGGGAAGCAGGGCTTGACTCAGGCTGTGTTCAGCCAGGGAGAGGAACTGTTGACCCGGACTAGGTATGTTGTCGAGCAGTGGAAAGAACACTTTGAGGGGCTCCTGAACTCGACTAACACGTCCTCAGTGGATAAGGTAGAGTCTGAAGACTCAGGGGAAGCCCCACCCATATCCCTGGCAGAGGTCTTTAAGGTAGTTAAAAAGCTCCTCGGTGGCAAGGCGCCGGGTGTGGATGAGCTTCGCCTTGAGATGCTGAGGGCTCTGGACATTGTTGAGTTGTCTTGGTTGACACACCTATTCAGCATTGCGTGGAGGTCATGGACAGTACCTGTGGAGTGGCAGACTGGGGTGGTGGTTCCCATATTCAAAAAGGGGGACCGGAGGGTGTGCTCCAATTATCGGGGCATCACATTGCTCAGCCTTCCTGGGAAAGTCTACTCTAGGGTGCTCGAAAGGAGGCTCCGACCAATTGCTGAACCTCAGATCCAGGAGGAACAATGCGGATTCCGTCCTGGCCGTGGAACAACGGACCAACTCTTTACCCTTGCATAGGTTCTGATGGGGGCACGGGAGTTTGACCAGCCAGTCTACATGTGTTTTGTGGACTTGGAGAAGGCTTACGACTGGGTACCCCAGGGCACTCTGTGGGGAGTTCTGCGGGAATATGGGGTACCGGGGCAGTTGCTACAAGCCATCCAGTCCTTGTACAACCAAAGTGAGAGCTGCGTCCACATTCTTGGCACAAAGTGAAACACGTTTTTGGTGGGTGCCGGACTCCGCCAAGGTTGTCCCTTGTCTCCGATTCTGTTTGTGATATTCATGGACAGGATCTCAAGGCGCAGCAAAGGTGAGGAGTGTGTCCGTTTTGGGAACCTCAGAGTTGCATCTCTGCTGTTCGCAGATGATGTGGTTTTGTTGGCTTCATCAGAACGCGACCTCTGGCGTGCACAGGGGCGGTTTGCAGCTGAGTGTGAAATGGCTGGGATGAGAGTCAGCACCTCCAAGTCTGAGGCCATGGTTCTCTACCGGAAAATGGAGGATTGCTCCCTCCGGGTTGGGGATGAGTTGTTGCCTCAAGTGAAGGAGTTCAAGTATCTCGGGGTCTTGTTCACGAGTGAGGGTAAGATGGAGCGGGAGATTGACAGGCGGATTGGTGCAGCATCAGCAGTAAGGCAGACACTGTACTGGACCATTGTGGTGAAGAAGGAGCAGAGCCGGAAGGCAAAGCTCTCAATTTACCAGTCAATCTTCGTTCCAATCCTCACCTATAGTCATGAGCTTCGGGTAGTGACCAAAAGGGTGAGATCACGGATACAAGCGGCTGAAATGAGTTTCCTCTGTAGGGTGTCTGGGCTCAGCCTTAGAGATAGGGTGAGGAGCTCGGACATCCAGAGGGAGCTTGGAGTAGAGCCGCTGCTCCTACGCATCGAAAGGAGCCAGTTGAGATGGTTCCAGTATCTGATTAGGGATGCCTCCTGGGCACCTTCCTTTGGAGGTTTACCGGGCATGGCCAACTGGGAGGAGACCCCGAGGTACACCCAGAATTCGCTGAAGGGACTACATGTCCAATCTGGCCTGGGAACGCCTTGGGATGCCCCAGGAGGAGCTGGGGGGTGTTGCTGGGGAGAGGGACGCCTGGAGTGCCCTACTTAGCTTGCTGCCACCGCGATCCGACCCTGGAAAAGCGGCTGAAGATGAGATGAGATGAGAAATAATAAAATACTTTTCTTCTCAATTGAACATTTTAGTCCACTGCTTGCGAATATACTAAACATTTTCTTTTTTATTCTCTCGACTTCTCTTGCCGGTGTGTTGCAGACTGCCAGCCCGTCATCTCTATATAGCCCCACGTTGATGTCCAGGACCTGTAGTTGAGACATCAAGTACAAGCCCACTAGCTCAGGTCTCTGCCCCATCAAAGCTGCCAATGGTCACGTCAAATATAACATTGGTTGAAATAGTTCAAATGTTTTCTCCTCTGATTGGTTGCTGTCCACCGAAATTAGGGGCATGATGCGGGGAAACGTAAACTGTGTGTTTTCTTTGTTGAATCACAGCTGATGAGTGCGCGACGCACAAAACAAGCTTGTACTGCTATGTATTAAAAGTTTTTTTCCTACATCTATATATATATTTTTTTAATTTTATTTCTGATTTTTCCCTTTTTTCTCCCAATTTAGTGGCCAATCGAGCCCTATTTTAATTCAAACACCCACCCTCGTCCTGCATGCGTTCGCCAACTGCGTCTCTCCGGCCGGCAGTCTCGAAGGAGACGCCTCCCCACTTTTGTGACAAGGCGACTCCAGGCCGAAGCACTGTTTTTTCCGACACACACACAGAGACGCATTCACGTGACGAACACAAGCCGACTCCGCCCCCCTCCCGAAGACAGCGTTGCCAATGACTGCTGCTTCATCGAGTCCGGCCATAGTCGGATCTGACGAGACCGGGGCGCGAACCCCAGTCCCCAGTGGGCAACTGCATCGACACAAAGCCAATGCTTAGACCGCTACGCCACCGCGGACTATTTCCTACATCTATATTGACAGAACAGAATTAACAGAATAAGTTAAATGAATACATAAGATTACAGTACCTTCAATAAACAAGCTACAGTTCATTTCATGGTTATGTACACGTTTATTTACAATGGTTATAAGTTATGATATGTACAACTTACAAGCTCTAACGTGAGTTCATTCATGAGCCTGGTTTATTTGATATGTATGATAAACAGTACTTGTTGCTAGTTTGGTTGTTAGGCTTACAGCCTGACTTGATGTTAAATGTCATTCATTCCTTTCTTTTCTTTCATTGGTGCGTTTGTAATATTTAGCCAACCAAAATGTATGCTGAGATATAGGGGCGGGACTTAGTATTATGACGTTGGGTCACGTGAAGTACAGTCAGATCGCTTGAGGACACCGCTGAGGGAAGTTGCTATTTTGTATTTTGAGCTGTTTGGACATAACGTCGGGATCAACAGAGCGTTATCCGTGGGACGTATGTGCTAACTGCATCTACAAGAGGTAAATATGTTTCTTGTGATGTTTGTGAACTGTAACTCCCCATTATGGTGTAATATGAATGTTGTAATAGCTAATCGCGGCAAGCGGGAGCTTAGCAAAGTGACGTTAGCTAAGTTGCTAACGTTAGTTTGAGTGACAAGTTGATGCTAGATCAAATCGAGATGGTATTTGGACTTGGTAGCTCAGTGTATCTTGTTGATTCAGGATTTGGACATCGTCGAAGGTGACAGACCAAGCACCAGGAAAGCCCCCCCGTTTTCTTCCACTGGTGAGCCTGACTGTCGTGCGGTTTCTTCACGCGCTCACTCATTCTCCTGTGCTCGCAGCAGAGCGCTTGACACCCCCCCCCCCATCTCGGCCTCTCTACGCCTCTCTGCGGCCCCCTCTCAAGCGACGTCAGGCCTGCAACGGTTGGACTGCGCTACTTTGTGAGTGTGTGTGTGTGTGAGAGTGTGTGTGGGCCCACAGTTTTATTTGGTTTTATTGGCATATGTACAATTTGTCTTTACATTGATTGAGTTGACAACAGAGTTTTATTGGAAATATTAATTATTATTGAATAGAATTGGAACAGGCTTTGAGCCATTTGTTTATACATATTGTGACATTGTCTATTATTATTATTATTATTATTATTGACTGTTGATAATTACAAACTACAAATATTTTACATTAACATCTGGTTAATAAATACCTACCTTTCGGTATATTTGAATTTAAAGCAAATGTGTTGCGTCATAGACATTTAGAATAGACAATTCATAGTGGTATTAAAATATAAATACATTTAAAGGGTTAAAAGGAAGTCATATTCAAACTATTTCCACACAGTTAATGGAGGCACCGCCAATAGTTATAATCTAAGTTAAGACTTAAGAAACACTTGGTAACAATTTAAACAGTGTATTACTTCAGGTAATAGCGCCACTTATTTAAAGCAGAACCCAGGCCCCACCTACATGGTAGGGGTTACATAATATATACAGATATAATATCTATCTAAATATCTATCTATATATATATATATGTCTATATAGATATATATAGATTTTTTTTTCACCATCTGAAAGTCCGTCTTCAGTCAGGTCACACGTCTTGTTCTGTGTTTAACACTCTGGTTGACCACAAACTGCAAGTGCCTCTCACCCCGAGAGCGTCTCTCTCATCATCAAGTAATCTCACACTGACTCGCTGCAGGCATGCACACAAGAAACACACAAGTCAGCCCGTCGACGCAACAGGTGGCGTTTGAATCATCTATTCTGAGGAATCTGTGAAGGTAAAGAAAAAAAACATAAATTTCAGCTCTGCTTGGTGGACACACACTGTCTTCCGTGAGTGTTCGGATTAAGGACTCCCGACCAGAAGGGGTTGTCCAGCCCAACGCTGATGCATTGTTCCACGAACCAATCAGGATGGTGGGCAGAGCGGGCCTTCCCCTCCTCGCAGAGCCCCCACCCACCACTTCCTCTAGGCGGAGAGGTTTTCTCTCTCCAGTCATCATGACCTCACTTCCTCCCGTCTGGTTGGTTGTGGGGGACAGCTACGAAGTGTGTGCGTGTGTGCGTGTGCGCGTGTGCGTGTACGAAAGTACTGACTTTGCAAAAACTCTTAGGCGTGTGTGTCTGCTACGTATGCGGACAGTTACTGACGAAGGTCAGACACCTGCTAGGTTTTCCCTCCGGCACAGAGTTTAACGATGCTGAGCTGCTACATGCACATATCAGCCTTACGGTGCAGTCGGGAAAACCGATGGGGTGAAGAAAATATGCAAGGATTTGATCATTTTGGGGGGAAAACAACTATGACTGTATAATGACTGTGACAACACTACCTACTCGACTGGAACTCTGTTTGAAGCAGAGATATTTCTGCTTGTATTAAACGGAATTTATCAGTCACCTGACTGAGTGTGTCAGTCGTATGTTGGGGACATGTACAAATTACAACTGTCATAACCTTGACATAATGAAAACCATGAAATGTATTATAACACAAACGTCATAGTTTACATCGATTACAATTACCCGATAAAAGTTCTACATCACAGGAGCTGCATTATGTAAATGTTTCATGTCCGCATATTTTTACAAAGCTCATGGGGACTGATTTTTCATCGATCAGCCGTTTCTAATTGGGATGTGTGGTTCATATATGCAGCATCATCCAGAGGTCATCGTCGGTCCGATATGACCCGCGCTCTTGCTAAACCTCTCCATCGTACATCATCAGTCCAATCAGCCAGGATTAAACACCAAAATATTGTAACCAATTCGGGGCGGGGGGGGGGCAGCCCGGGAACCGCCACAACCGGGACGCGAACCTGTGTCTCCCGCACCACAGGTGGCTACGTTAACCAGCCGACTAAAGGGTCCGAGGCTAGCGGTCTAGTCATTACAATATATTACACCATGGCTGATGTTTCTGCTCTTCATACAAAGGTTGTTACTGCCAGAGTTTAAAGCCATTCTTTATAGGGTGCGTAAATGTTCATCATGTGATTAACGTGGTAAATATTTAGCTCAGGGCGGCACGGTGGCGCAGTGGTTAGCGCGGTCACCTCACAACAAAGGTTCTGGGTTCGAGCCCCAGGGTAGTCCAACCTTGGGGGGGGGGGTCGTCCCGGGTCGTCCTCTGTGTGGAGTTTGCATGTTCTCCCCGTGTCTGCGTGGGTTTCCTCCGGGTGCTCCGGTTTCCTCCCACAGTCCAAAGACACGTAGGTCAGGTGAACAGGCCATACTAAATTGTCCCTAAGTGTGTGTGTGTGTGTGGACCCTGTGTGATGGCCTGGCGGCCTGTCCAGGGTGTCCCCCCGCCTGCCGCCCAGTGACTGCTGGGATAGGCTCCAGCATCCCCGCGACCCTGAGAGCAGGATAAGTGGTCGGATAATGGATGGATGGATATTTAGCTCAAACCACTATTCGTAAAAGAATCAATTATCCAGATCCCCTCACTCACTGTGAGCTCATAAACTCCGCCAGAAACAACAATATCCATTTCTCTCAAGTCCTAAATAAGGTCAGGCGCGTGGGAAGATGTAAGTAGAGGGGCTGCCTACTAAAACGAAAAGTGCTGTGGTGAGCCGGCACGGAAGAATGAGTCAAGAGGCAGAGATCCCTGTAGTCACAGCTCCCGTGCCTCGTACACCGCACGACCCCAGAAGTGCCCTTTTACTCACACCGGCCAGAACGAACCAGAACTGACAACAGCGTAACGAGTCCCCAAGTCCCAAGTGGCGACATCAGTCCCAGTCCCAGTCAGTCAGTAAACGGTCCCCTACTTAGTCTGAGTCGAACCTCCAGAACAATAACCGCAACAGGAACGCCACATCATTAAAACACACTTTCAAATCTAACATTAACAATCCCATCAGCCATTGCGCCCCTCCCCCCTGCAGCGCAGACCCTCTGACAGTCAGAGCCGCCGCTTCCCCCAGTCGCTACACTAAGACGTCGTTGTTCTGTTTGTAAGGCGCGTGTAGCAGAGTTGGACTGGCGTGTTTACTCACGTTATTATTAAACATGTACATTCCACGCAGACCGGGCCCCCTGTTTAAAATAAAGGCGTGTTTCAGTTTTTGTTTTTCTTTGCATTTGTACGTTAGGAAAAGCTAAGCATACTGCTGGGTCTGAGACGTTACACAGCCACCTGCCACTACCGCGGGGGTCTGCACCCACCACTACGCCCCCCCCCTTTCCCACACTAATGAATAAGGTGGCATGATTTTCAGTACAGGCAGCACGGTGGTGCAGTGGTTAGCGCGGTCGCCTCACAGCGAGAAGGTTCTGGGTTCGAGCCCCCGGGGTAGTCCAACCTTGGGGGTCGTCCCGTGTGTGGAGTTTGCGTGTCCTCCCCGTGTCTGCGTGGGTTTCCTCCCACAGTCCAAAGACGTGTAGGTCAGGTGAATCAGCCGTACTAAATTGTCCCTAGGTGTGGTGTGGGAGGGGGGGCTGTGTGATGGCCTGGCGGGCCTGTGTCTCCCCGCCTGCCGCCCAACGACCGACAGGATAGGCTCCAGCATCCCTGAGAACAGGATAAGCGGTTCGGATGATGGATGGATGTTCAGTGCAAAAGAGAAATTATAAAACATATCTACACTTTATAAAGAACACAAGAATTAGATGCAGAACCAGCGACACAGCATGGCACCTGCATAGGTCGCCATCTTGATGATTGGTTGGCTTTAGATTTAAAAAAGGCGACTGTCAAAAAGGAGATTACTGTATTGACAGTAGTGTGTTATTACCTCACTAACAGTCAGCTTCTCCTAGTTGTGTTGCCTTTGTGCGTCTACTGACCCGGCGAAGCAAACGCAGAGCAGGTTTTCGAAATCTGATCAAGTCTGTGAGCATCAAACCAGGTACGTGGAGAGCCGACTGCACACCCCCTCCACAGCCGAAACCTGTGCGCACAAACTGTAAAATCTAGTTTGTCACCACGAGGTGAGACAAAATACACACTAGAAAATAGTGCAGTTTTTTTTCTTTTAAATTCCTTTTTTTTTTCCTAAGTATTTCAACATTCCCGTAGTTCCTACGATCATGGATGCTGTAAATTTTGAATATACATGTCTGTATTTGATGAATACGTTGCTAAAGTAAAAAGTAAAAAGGAGTCGTGGGGGGAGGGGGGGCATTAGATTAAGTGCAGTCACTCTCCAACCCACTGCACCACAACAGGAAGTATGGACCTCCGTGAAAATACACAACACATGATACACATAACTGTCCACTGACAATAAAGATCAATCCCATGACAATGTGCTGCCGGGGGCAAAATATCATTGAGGCTGTCTGGGCAACTGCAACTGCCGGGGGGCGATCATGTCACCCCCCCAACCATTAGGTGGGAACACCATTGCCCACTGACACTCACACGAAGCCCACCGAGGCAAATGTGTAATTTGTGATAATGGCCTACGCAAATAAAATGGACTTGAAATTGACCTGACACAGGCCACAAGCACAAAAAGTAAAAATGGAATCCGTGCAAATGGAAATAATACACCAAAGGTTGCTCTCCGTTGTCAGATAATATTGAGAGAACAAGTGAAACCGCAGCCCACGTGGTCCTCCGGCGGGCCTCGGATCAGACACCTTGGTTTGGTTCGAGCTTTTCCCTCATGGACCAGGGGAATTAGGGCTGAGGTCTCTCGGTTGGAGTCAAAGAGTGGCACTTAAAAGGACTTCCTGTTGTTGCAACAGGTGTTTGTGTAGGAGGTCCCGGCCACATTCAGGTTATCACAACCACACCTACGATCGCTACGAATGACACCACGAAGCTACGGCACTGCTGATTCAATGTGAAAATGGGAAGTGTCATGTCCTTGTAGTTTCCTGCCTGGTGCACCGAGCGCAAGTTTCTCCTTCACATACACTTGTATCTATAGGGGCCCCACGCACGCGCTGCTTGACGCCACTCTCGGCTCACGTCGTGGTGACTGCCAGTGGAAAAGAAAATTTCATTACTCACGCATCAAGTTTCTGCAGCTTTCCAACTATGTTCAAGTGGTTTTCCTGTGTCCTCAGGGATATCTATAAAAAGGTAAGCGAGCAACCTGTATGCACTTCCAGCAAAACACTGAAAAGCGCTCTTTTGGGTTCATCTGACGACTCCTGCCCAGACATCGTAGTCATGAAGCTGTTTGTCCTGTGTCTTCTCGCACTCACCTTTTACCCCATGGAGGGATCAGCCTCCGACAAGACTATTAAGAAACTGAGGGAGGTCTTGAAGGACTTGAAGAAGTTAAAAGACGGTTTGAAGGTGGGTCTGTGGAACTAAATTTTACAGTTAACAAGACTTTTTTTTCCACATTTTGTCAGTTTGTGTCGACAATCGTGGCTGTTGTGTGGCAAACAGTCAGTTAATACATGCTGTATAGGGTGCCTTTTCATTTGTATTGTTCAACTTCAAGTCCACTGACGACTAAGTTTGCATATACCAGTAATTATTCTTGGTGGACGCTCAACATAAATACACACAATCAAGGTCGTAATGTTAAAAAGTAGACAAATCTAAGAACATTATCTATGGAAAGGTTTTACTGAAATATCTAAACAGGAATTTGGGGGTACGAGGCATCATTGTGTACACAACATTTTGTATTATTTCCAACTTAGTATGCTGTGCTGTCATTTTTGCACCGTTATGCTTACCCAAAATTATTCTCACAGAATGACATTTGGTCTCATGTGGTTTTAATACTTTTTTGTTGGGTCTTGTCTTACAGCACGGTGGGTCGATGCTGAATTCTCCACTACAAGACATCGAGGTAAGCGCACACTATCTGGTATTCAGCATCACGTCGGACAGCATGGGCACCCCTTGGGGTTTTATTTACTTTTCAATTTGTGGTTGATTGACTCATTGTGGTCACTCTCCCACCTCTGGCAGTTGCGAAGAGTTGCGTGCCCGCGGCAGCCTGATGTAGGAGGAGATCAAATAGGGTGTAAAAAATCATCCGCTGGGGGAATAAGCGTCCCGTTATACAAGTTACAATTTCACGTAGCACATTATATCAGCAATTATATCAAACTGTAAACATTACTGTACCTTATTATTTGTGCCAATTACTTATTGATGCAGGTCACACAATATTTTTAGGGACTTGTCCCTTACCCGATGCGAGAGTCTAAGGACAGGATGTTGTGTTGCTGTAAAGCCCGCTGAGGCCAAATTTGTTATTTGCGATAATGGGCTACACAAATAAAACTGACTCGACTTAACACTCAGTTAGATGGAAAAACGTGCGGAGACGTCGACCTCGGGGTTTGTTCTGAGCTTGTACATGGGTTCAAGTGCAGCTTAGCACCGACATACAGGACAAATTATACTGCTGTGTAGTAAATTTAAACACATGTAATGTAATGAGCATAGTACATTAAAGTACGTCACATTTTATGATCGCAATATTAGAAAACTGTGAAACAAAAGTCAAAAAAGCCAATTTGATGCTTATCAGTTAGATGGTAGTGGATGATAAATGAGTTGGTTGTGTGATCTTGTCTCAAAACCACACGTTAGCTTAACTGCATTGGAGACTGACGCACAAGCAACTTTAGCCAACGAGGAACCACAACACGTGTCCTTCAGCGGACACTTTGACACACAGCGACCCGACACATCTGTGGCAGCGGTGGACCCAGATGGAGCTGGAAACCCTCGGCAGAGCCGAGTCAGGACAGCCGCGCACACCCAAACCATCTCACGTAGCATGCACTCAAGAGTCCGACGCCTTCGCAGGCCGGAATCTCTTCAGTTTAAATTAGTGCCCCTGCTTGTAAATCCAGTTTCTTTTTCTCGTCAGGATCGTGTTCTCGCCTGAGTCAACTCGAGAGAGCTGCTTTTAAAAGTACTTTCAGAGTCGCCTGTGCCCTCGCGAGTCATTTGTGATGAGTAAGTGCACACCAAGGCAGCCTCTGCAAAAAAACGAAAGCTACACAACTTCCTCACCCACTGTCACGGATTTCAGAGGATCACCGCAGCATTTTACACAAACATTTGACTTCACCTTGTCGGAAAAGCAGATGTAGCTTAAATCTCATTCCAGCTCAATTTAAACGGAGGGAAAAAAAAAAAAGATCCTGCGTTGGTAAAAACAGCTAGCTCCCTATCATCCTTGCACTCAAGAATATATATATAGACAGAAACTAGACTGATTGATACCGGACTGATTTAACATTACAACCTTTTCGTACCGTTTCTCAGTGCAGCACTTAAAACAGACAGACGGCCACAAAACAGGAACATTTCAGTGGCAATGCCGTCTCTTTAACCAACAGATTTACACTTAGACAAGCACGTCTTAACTTGCAACTTTTCCATATATTCCACCTTTTTTAGCCATATTGGAAGTCGTTCATCATCAATTCACCAAAGATAAACCAGATAAGTCACCTCGCTGTAAGGCATGCCTCTCAGATCAACAAACGAGGGAATATATAGTATAACATATCACTAACAGACTGTCTTCTACAGGTTTACCACTGAACCTTACTGTGTCTACAGCTCATGTTAATGCTGCAGAAACCTCTGATAAAATGGGGTAGTCAAAAAGTGACAAACTGCAGAGGTGTTTGCTCGACAAATATACAAATATTTCACCACACGTCAAGGCAGCATAACTTAAAAGTGCACTGTAGCATGTTGCGGCTGCATGATGTGTGGCTATAAACAGAAGTGAAATGTACCAACACCTGCAGTGTAGCAGGAACCCGTGAGGGGTCCAGACCAGAGTCTGACAGCGTCTTCACCCCCCCGTGGTCAGACGCTGTGGTTTGAGTCAACAGAAACAGTATTTTCACCAGGAAACAAAGCGTCACCTCATCAAATCTTTGGCAAAGAGCGCAGCAACGATAAGGGCAGATGGAGAGCAACGAGTGAGATACACATCTGAGGCAGTGCTGGGAAAAGAAACTAATCTATAAAATAGTGGAAACCTTTGCTTTTTTTTCCCATGATGAGTTTCAGTTCAGCTACAGGGCATCTGTATGCGCTGAGTTGGAAATCTATACTGTGACGATACCGGCATGATATGAAACCAGGCTCTGCAGTTTTCTTGGAAATGTTTTGATGGCAATAGATGGGAGGAGTTTTTCCAATAGACAGAAAGATTTTCTCATCTTAAAAATTGAAGAACTGCACAATGGAGAAAATCGACTCCTACTCCTAAATTAATGATAGCTCATAAATACATGGGTTATGGTACTTGACTAAAAGCAACTAACGATAACTTCATTCCACCTTTGCGCTTTATCAGGGATGTACTGCACACCAGAACTAGAAGGTTGCTGTTAATACCAAACTACACCAGTTTCTTTGTACACTTCCGACAAGCTACACACCCTGATGTAGTCGTTTTTAACCAATCTTCTCCATCATGGAATGGATTACGTACTACGGTTTTGTCCAAATGTCTAACATCTATCCTAGCTGTCCCTTCGTCACCTACAGATGTTGATGATGTACTGTAGCGCATCAGTTATGCATCTTTAGATTCAACAGGAAATGCAAGACAACAAACCGTTAAGACAACCAACGGGTAAACAGCGACCACTTGTGGTCAGAGAATATACAACAAGTTTTTCAATTCTAGCTCAGTTCTGATCAGTAGTTTGTCTTGGTAGTTAGTAGTGGGGGATATTCCCAGGTATTTGTCCTTCCGCGATGAAATGCAGACTGTCAGGGTGGTTTCCTGTGAGTGCGTTATGGTGATGAAATAGAAAAGATGACAAGAAAGAAAAGAAAAAACCCCCACCTGGACTTGTACAGTTCAGTGGGTTGAGCAAGGCACCAACGATGCCAGGGATAGGGGGTCTAATTCCCATCGAGGCCAGCCACATTAAACGTCTAATTCCATTGGGGTGGGTTGAGTTTTCCATCTCTGCTCCTTCAACCAATCAAAACGTATTGACAAATTGTCAATACGTTTCACTGTACGGACTATAACTATAATTAATGGCGATATTTGAATCACAACCATTTTTTTCACCTTAAACCAGGACTGCTGCTCGACCTCAGCCTTGCAATGTTTTCATTCAAACCTGATGAAGCTCAACACCACAATCCCTGTCCAGCTCAAGCTCAAGAAGAGCCTCAGGGATCCACAAACTGTAAGTATCAGGGCGTGATGACGCTCTCGAGAACAAGTCAATATAAGATGTATTCTTTTATTAACTTAACCTATTAATTCTAGTACAGAGTGAAATTAGGGGTAGGCTAATGCTAATACTGGTTGACCTTCATGTATTGCAGGTGAAGGGTGTGGGGTTTTGTGCTTCTGCAGATACCACAGTGAGTGTCCATTCTACAAACCTTTTCACCCCCCCCCTTTATTATCTCCTTGTTTGTTTACTTTATTTCCTTAAAATTAAATGAACTATTACTGTACTGACTGTTTTGCAGCCAAAGACAGCCATAATTATTATTCTTTTTTTTTTCTTCTTTTTTTTAAGACCACAAACTGTCAGAGCTGTGACTTGTACCCCAAGAGGGAGCCCAAGGAATTTGTCAATCAACTGCAGTCTCTTATTCACAAGGTACGGTGATTTCTTTCAGAGTCCTTAGTAAATTTCAAGAAAAATGTGTTAAATGCAACATAAATATTTTGTTATATTGTGACATTAGCAGTGTTTGTTTTAACGGAAGTTTTTTTTGAAAGGCTAAGTAAACTAGAAAAGTGCGATAGAAATGCAGTCCATTTACCATTTAAGTAACAGTTTTACAATGTTAATTTTTATCTGTATACTGAATAACATACTTATTTAAATGGAACAGCAAGAGACATTAAACAGTTATAACACTTTTTTGTATGGAGGACTAAAATTTGAGTTTTGTATATGAAATGAACATTGATCATAAATATAATTTCCCCTCTTTAGGCCCTTTCTAGACTGGTCTCCTGAGAAGATGGCTACCCATTCATCAAGAGACATTGAATGTAGAGAGACACTACTCTTAAAGAAAGTCAGATACATATTTAACCGTATTTAATATTTATTTTTTGCTGTTGTTAGCCAGCTAAAGCGTAGAATGTATTTTCAGGAAAGCTACTTTGCTGCCACCTAGTGGAGTGGAATCAACTTAGCAGTTTTATTATTTTCATTTATTATTATTATTATTATTATTATTATTGAATGACTAAGTTAATTTATTTAAATGAAATGTATGCAAACAGTTTGTAGTTCTTAAAGAATATGAAGTAATGAAATATTTTCTATACTGTGATTTTTTTTAAATTGCAGAAATACCTTTTATTGTCACAGTGGTAATTGGTGAAAAATTAAATAATTGCAAAACATTTGCTGTTCTTGAAATTGTTTTACTTGCAGTTGAATAATTTTAGAATTTCCTAGCAGTGATATTATTCTACTTGTGGGAGTAGTCATGTATTGTAAAAGTGGGTTTGGTTCAAAACACCGTCACATGACCAGTTCTGGTACCAGTTCGGTTCAGGTCTCAGTTATTCCTCTCAAGTTGCAACCAATTGACATGTAAAATTCACAGAGGAATGCTTTTCAAACACCTTTCCCTGAAGTTTCCTATAAACTGCCTTAACTGTTTTACGACACAAATCCTTCATAGGGGCAGCGCCGTATGGAAAGTAGGAACTCCTCTTAACAATCTGAGACATAGAGAATAATCTCAAACTCAGCATGACCTCCTCTGGCCACATCAACCAGGCCAGAATCTCACCTCACCAAGAATCAGCAGAATTTACAGTAGGAATTAGTGTAGTCGACGCCAACTGGTGGAGTGATTTGCACCTAACAGTTTTTAGTTTTAATTGAATGTATGAGTCCTGCTGGGGTTGCATGCAAAACAAGAAAACACACACACACACACACACACACACACACACACACACACATATAACAGATGACACAGAAATCAGTAGCCTCAATTTGAAATCTGGCTCCCAAATTACTGTGCCCAGAGAGTACATATAAATTCTATGACCACCGATTTCACAACAGGAGCACTGATTTCTGTTGGGGGTTTTCTGTTGTTATGTGGCCCCTAGCAGGCCCTGGGACAGTTCTGCGATAAAACACAACACAGGCTCCTTATTGAGAACCCCCCCCCCTGCCCATGTCAAAGACTGTTGATAAAATTAAAACATCCGTTCTTCAGCAATCAAGGAAAATCTACTTTTGCCACTTTTTATGTAGAATCTCTGTACAAACATTCCCATAGAGGTCTAAAAGCAACAGACCACTTTCTTCATCAAACAAACAAACTATTATAATTAACATATACCAAGTTTGGCAGATTTTGTTCTTTTTCACACTTATTTCCTTTTTGAACATTATTATCGTAGATGGGGGTCAGCATGGGCTCTCCTATGGCATCAGAGTTTTCCAGCCTTATATGGTGGCTGGTAGCAGCAAACCTTAGCTTTTGATGAAACCAAATATCCATCCACCCATCCAGTATCCAAGCCGCTTATCCCAATCGGGGTTGCAGGACGCTGAAGCCTATCCTAGCAGTCACTGGGTGGCAGGTGGGGAGACACCCTGAACAGGCTGCCGGTCCATCACACGGGTGACACATTCATACACATTCACACCAAGGGACAACTTAGCACGGCCGATTCACCTGACCTGCATGTCTTTGGACTGTGGGAGGAAACCGGAGCACCCGGAGGAAACCCACGCAGACACGGGGAGAACATGCAAACTCCACACAGAGGACGACCCGGGACGACCCACCAGTGCTGGACAACCTTTGGGTTCGAACCAAGGACGTTCTTGCTGTGAAGTGAACGCGCTAACCACTGCACCACCATGCCACCCGAAACCAAATATACTCTTAAAAACATCCATCCATCATCCAAACCACCTATCCTGCTCTCAGGGTCGCAGGATACTGGAGCCTATCCCAGCAGTCATTGGGCGGCAGGTAGGGAGACACCCTGGATAGGCCGCCAGACCATCACTGGACCCACACACACACACATTCACACCTACGGACAATTTAGTACGGCCGACTCACCTGACTTACATGTCTTTGGACTGTGGGACGAAACCGGAACAACAGGAGGAAACCCACTGCAGACACGAGAGAACATGCAAACTCCACACAGAAGATGACCCGGGATGACCCCCAAGGTTGGACTACCCCGGGGCTCGAACTAAGGACCTTCTTGCTGTGAGGCAACCGTGCTAACCACTGCACCACCGTGCCGCCACATTCTTTTTATATATCTTATAAATCAATATAACTCTATCATGTTTCAATGTAATGTCCTTCTCTCCCTCCGGTGTGACTAATGTCTTTTCTTGTCTCTTCTCCCGCGTATGTGAATGGTGTGATGTGAGTATCCCCTGTGCGCATGTGTAGTCTGTCCTCCTGTCAGGTCTCAATGGTGATGGTGGTCGCATGGCTGAAGGGCCTGGGCTGTTCCAGTGGCATCTGGACACTGCTTGGCATCCTCCTCATCATATTCTTCATCTAATCCTGTTATCCTGTTTCAGTGCTGTATTGTGCAAATTGTTTTATTCTGTATATACAACATCCATTTCATGTTGTCCATCTTGGGAGAGAGATCCCTCCTCTGTTGCGCTCCCTCGGGTTTTTTTCCTAATTTTTTTTCCCCGAAAAAGGGTTTTTAGGGAGTTGTTCCTTATCCAATGCAACGGTCTAAGGACAGGATGCTGTGTTGCTGTAAAGCCGACTGAGGCAAATTTGAAATTTGTGATATTGGGCTGAACAACAACAAAAAAAAAATTGACCTGACGATGTTTAATTGGAGTATTAGTCGACTAAAAAGTGGGCCTTTAAAAAAGGACGCAATCTGCAAGATCACCTTGATCATTCTATGTTCCTCCAGTGCCCTCAAATGGCATTGGCTCCCATACAGGATGGAATTTATGAAGGCTAGGCTTGTTCACAATGAATTATCCCCAGAGTAAAGAAAATAAGAGTCAAAGGTATCACACCTAGTGACACAAAAACTGCTGAATGCTATTCTATGCTTAAACCTAATGATATTTTTATATACATCGATCTGCCAAAACATTAAAACCACTTACAGGTAAGTGAATAACACTGATTATCTCACTACAATGGCACCTGCCAAGGGGTGGGATATATTAGGTAGCAAGTGAACAGTCAGTTCTTGAAGTTGTTGAGTTGGAAGAAGGAAAAACAGGCAAGCGTAAGGATCTGAGCGACTTTGACAAGCGCCAAATTGTGACGGCTAGACGACTGGGTCAGAACATCTCCAAAACAGCAGGCCTTGTGGCATGTTCCTGGTATGCAGTGGCCACTACCTACCAAAAGTGGTCTGAGGAAGGAAAACTGGTACAATAGAGTCATGGACACACAAGGCCCATTGATCTGCATGGGGAATAAAGGCAACCCTGTCTGGTCCAATCCCACAGAAGAGCTACTGTAGCTCATATTGCTGAAAAACTTAATGCTGGCTATGGTAGACAGGTGTCAGAATACACAATGAAATGCAGCTTGCTGTGTATGGGGCTGCATAGCTGCAGACTGGTCAGAGTGCCCATGATGAAAACTGTCCACCGCTGAAAGCATCTACAATGGGCACGTGAGCATCGGAACTGGACCGTGGAGCAATGGAAGAAGGTGACCTGGTCTGATTTTCTTTTACAGCATATGGATGGCCGGGTGCGTGTGCATCGTTTACCTGGGGAAGAGATGGCACCAGGATGCACTCTGGGAAGACGGCATTCCGGTAGAGGCAGTGCGATTCTGTTGTCAAAGTCCTGCTGGGGAAACCTTGCGTCCTGGCATTCATGTGGATGTTACTTTCCCACATACCACCAGAGTTGTAAAAACCAGGTCCAGAAAGTAAAAGTCCAAACCACGTATTTGCTCCACTCGTGAACTACACCAGCAGATTCTAGTCAACACCACTCCTCAACTAGGTAGGGAAAATTAGCTAATGAAATCAGCTGGTTTAGTAACATGGTTGGAGCAAATACACGGTTTGGACATTTACTTTCTGGACCTGGTTTTTACAACTCTGCATACCACCTACCTAAACACTGTTGCAGACCAAGTACACCCCCTTCACGGCATCAGTATTCCCTGATAACACTGGCGTCGTGCAGCAGGATAATGTGTCCTGCCACACTGCACACATTGTTCAGAAATGGTTTGAGGAACACGACAAAGAGCTCAAGGTGTTGCCTTGGCCTCCAAATTCCACCAATCTCAAATTTGATCGAGCATCTGTGGGATGTGCTGGAAAAACAAGTACGATCTATGGAGGCCCCACCTCACAATTTACAGGACTTAAAGGATCTGCTGCTACCGTCTTGGTGCCGGATACCAGAGGACACCTTCAGAGGTCTTGTGGAGTTCATGCCTCGACGGGTCAGAGCTGTTTTGGCGGCACGAAGGGGACCTAATGTTTTTGCTGATCGGCGTGCATTTATACCCTTGGCTTGCTGTTGACCGGTTGGTTTAGACCTCAGACTGCTTCTTAAAAAGATGTTTAGGAGAGATGGCAGTGGGGTTTTTAACCAGATTGTTTAACACAATCTTGGAAAGTGAGAGGATGCCTGAGGAGTGGAGAAGAAGCATACTGGTACCGATTTTCAAGAATAAGGGCGATGTGCAGAACTGTAGCAACTACAGAGGTAAAAAGCTGATCAGCCACAGCATGAAGATATGGGAAAGAGTAATAGAAGCTAGGTTAAGAGGAGCGGTGACGATTCACGAGCAGCAGTATTGTTTCATGCCATGAAAGAGCACCACAGATGTGATGTTTGCTTTGAGAATGTTGATGGAGAAGTATAGAGAAGGCCAGAAGGAGTTATATTGTGTCTTTGTGGATTTAGAGAAAGCATATGACAGGGTGCCGCGAGAGGAGGTGTGGTATTGTATGAGGAAGTCGGGAGTTGCAGAGAAGTATGTAGGAGTGGTGCAGGATATGTATGAGGGAAGTGTGACAGTGGTAAGGTGTGTGGTTGGAATGACAGATGGGTTCAAGGTGGAGGTGGGATTACATCAACGATCGGCTCTGAGCCCTTTCTTGTTTGCATTGGTGATGGACAGGTTGACGGAAGAGATCAGGCAGGAGTCTCCGTGGACTATGATGTTTGTGGATGACATTGTGATCTGTAGCGAGAGTAGGGTGCAGGTGGAGGAGGGCCTGGACAGGTGGAGGTATGCATTGAAGAGAAGAGGAATGAAAGTCAGTAGAAGCAAGACGGAATACCTATGTGTGAATGAGAGGAAGGACAGCGGAATGGCCAGGATGCAAGGAGTGGAGGTGACAAAGGCGGATGAGTTTAAATACTTGGGGTCAACTGTCCAAAGTAACGGGGAATGCAGAAGAGAGGTGAAGAAGAGAGTACAGGCAGGTTGGAGAAGAGTGTCAGGAGTAATTTGCGACAGAAGGGTACAAGCAAGAGTTAAAGGGATGGTTTATGAGATGGTAGTGAGACCAGCAATGTTATATGGTTTGACGACAGTGGCACTGATGAAAAGACAGGAGGTGGCACTGGAGGTGGCAGAGTTGAAGATGCTAAGATTTTCATTGGGAGTGACGAAGAAGGACAGGATTAGGAACGAGTATATTAGAGGGACTGCTCAAGTTGGGACAGTTTGGAGACAAAGCAAGAGAGGCAAGCTTGAGATGGTTTGGACATGTGTGGAGGAGAGATGCTGGGTATATTGGGAGAAGGTGCTGAATATGGAGCTGCCAGGGAAGAGGAGAAGAGGAAGGCCAAATACGAGGTTTGTGGATGTGGTGAGGGAAGACATGCTGGTGGCTGGTGTGACAGAGGAAGATGCAGAAGACAGGAAGAGATGGAAACGGATGATCCGCTGTGGCGCCCCCTAATGGGAGCAGCCGAAAGTAGTAGCAGTAGTAGTAGTAGTAGAAGTAGAGACTGCTTCTTAAGATCGGGGTTAGAAGTTCCTTACACTACCAATATAGTCTGTTCTTTAAGCAATCTATTAAAATCCCAGATTATTTACTTAATATCAGAAGACTGTGGCTAAACTGCACAGTGGCGCAGTGGTTAGCGCGGTCACCTCAGAGCAAGAAGGTCCTGTGTTTGAGCCCCGGGGTAGTCCAACCTTGGGGGTTGTCCCGGGTCGTCCTCTGTGTGGAGTTTGCATGTTCTCCCTGTGTCTGTGTGGGTTTCCTCTGGGAGCTCCGGTTTCCCACTCCGGTTTCCTCCCAAAGACATGTAGGTCAGGTGAATCGGCCATACTAAATTGTCCCTTTGTGTAAATGTGTGTGTGTCTGTCTGTCGGCCCTGTAATGAACTGGCGGCCTGTCAAGGGTGTCTCCCCCATCTGCTGCCCAACGACTGCTGGGATAGGCTATAGCATCCCCGCAACCCTGAGAACAGGAAAGAGGTTTGGATAATGGATGGATGGCTCGCTGCATTGTTAATTTAAAAGTTGTATGTTTGTTGATTAACTCAATTATAACAATAGAATAAGTATAGTTCCCCATCGACTTTTGTATGTTCTTTTAAACTATATTTTTGATTGTCATTTATGATTTTTCAATCTGTATATTGTTTTTGAACTTGTCCAATAATACTAATACTAATAATAATAATAACAATAATAATAATAATTCCTACTAATACATGTCAAAATCTTTTGGAGATTGTAATTTTCCACTGGATAACCATCCACTCAATATTGAGAAGACTAGCTTCTATTCTTGCAGCCCTATTTAAGTCATTTTTGAACATAGTTTGTTGACAACATAATGAGGATTAAAGGCCAACAAAGGCTGGTGATGTAACCCAACCAAAATTGTTTTTAAATTGTATGAGGGAAATATACAGCCCTCTGACTTTACAGAATGTCATGGACCACCGACCTGCACCTTTTGTGGGTGGGTGCTCTTGAAACATTTGATTTAAGACACAACAAAGCACCACTCGAACAAACAAATGTATGGTTTCCTTTACAAAACCATGAATTGAGGTAACCCACAACAAGGAAAGTCTCTATATGACAGGTGCAAAATGTTTTCTCACAGGTGTCTCTGATACCGTTGGCAGCTGCCTGGACTTTCCTGCAATGAGGGGGATTTCAGCAACTCAGCCAAAACAAACATGACCTTAAACATGAGGTGATGAAGATGTGGGTAAGCTGCCTTATAAGGAAAGAAAAGAACCAAAACAAAAAACTAAAAATCAAACCTTTCCAGACCTAACTCAATCAAAGCTCTGCTCAGCTATCCAGACACTCCAACGTCAATATCAAATGTTAGAGAAGCGTGCATTTGGAATTCGCAGCTTGCCAACTGAAAAGGCAGAAACAGAATATATGAATTAAACAATCAACTTCAGTGTCTTTCCTTATTCACTGGCTACCCAGCATGTCTCTCATCTACAAGCACAGGTCACGCTCCTGCCGAGTGAATGCTTCAATCCTGGAATTTAACATGCAAACATCCATTCCTTTTTCTACCACTGACGTGTTTTAGACAAAATCGTCTCCACAAAAAAACAAATCATGTAAATTTTATACTGTGCACTTTGATATGGCCAAGTAAGACTTTCTGGAAAAAAGAAAAAACAAATGTATGGGGCATAGCATTTTTTGTCTTCATATAGCAATAGCATCTAAATACAGAAGAATAAGGTAGATATCAGCGCATTTGAAGCGGTGAAGCTGTCATGGCTAATAAGATGATATTCATTCATTCATCTTCAGCCGTTTCTCCGGGGTCGGGTCATAGTGGCAGCAAGCCAAGTAGGGCACTCCAGACGTCCCTCTCCCCAGCAACACCCTCCATCTCCCCCTGGGGGATCCCAAGGCATTCCCAGGCCAGACTGGACATATAGCCCCTCCAGCGAGTTCTGGGTCTACCCTGGGGTCTCCCCCTAGTTGGCCAAGCCCAGTAAACCTCCAAAGGAAGGCGCCCAGGAGGCATCCTAATCAGATGCCCAAACCACCTCAACTGGCTTTCAATGCGAAGGAGGGGCGGCTCTACTCCGAGCTCCCTCCAGATGTCTGAGTTCCTCACCCTATCTCTAAGGCTGAACCCAGAAACCCTATGGAGGAAAGTCATTTCAGCCGCTTGTATCCACGATCTTACCCAAAGCTTATGACCATAGGTGAGGGTTGGAACAAAAATTGACTGGTAAATTGAGAGCTTTGCCTTCCAGCTCAGCTCCTTCTTCACCACAACGGTCCGGTACAATGTCCGCATTACAGCACCAATCCGCCTGTCAATCTCCCGCTCCATCCTACCCTCACTCGTGAACAAGACCCCGAGATACTTGAACTCCTTCACTTGAGGCAACAACTCATCCCCAACCCGGATGTGGCAATCCACCATTTTCCGGTAGAGAACCATGGCCTCAGACTTGGAGGTGCTGACTATCATCCCGGCCATTTATGATATGGTGATATGATTTATATATACTTATATATAAATCTATATATACATTTAATATATAATTGGCCATGTCATTTATGATATGGCCAAGATAATGTGGTGGAACAAATTTGTAGAAGAACCTGACCAGATACTACAACATCAGTGACTAAAACTGGAGATGACACTTCTTTTTGGGCGGGGGGAAAGGGGCCAACACAACAGAATAGTTAACTGTTTGATTATGAATGGACGTCTGAGATTCCGACTGGTCAAACACCAATGCAGTTACAACAGTTCACTTTTAGCCATACCACTCCTACACTATGCACAGATATAGTATTTAACATATTTATTACAACTACATACCTCTGTGTATACTGTTTTATTTCCATGTCAACTGTTAATGTTAGATTTAATGTGTGAGTTTAGTTTAGTTTAAATTTAAGTTTATTTGGTGGTGTCCGAGATTGGAGATTGACAGGCGGATTGGTGCCGCATCAGCAGTAATGTGGATGTTGTACCGGACCGTTGTGGTGAAGAGGGAGCACTAGCGCCTCCTCTGGTCAGTCTAGATGCCTGTTCGGGGGGGGGGGCTGGGGGGAATAGTGTGATCCTCCCAAGCACTACGTCCCCCTGGCGAAACTCCTCACTGTCAGGTGAAAAGAAGCGGCTGGTGACCCCACGTGTATCGGAGAAGACGTGGTAGTCTGCAGCCCTTCCCAGATCGGCAGAGGGGGTGGCGCAGCAACCGGGACAGCTCAAAAGAGTGGGGTAATTGGCCAGATACAATTGGGAGAAAAGGGGGAGGGGCGTAAATCAAAAGATTTTTTAAAGTTTATTCTTCCTGGCCTGTATACGCTGTAAATGTTAGCTCACTTGCAGTCTATTTTAGCTTTAGTTTTTAACTTCTCAGATTAGACTGTAAATAATGTAATTTTTAAATTTTATATATATATATAGTCAATTTTTAGATTTTTTTTTTTTAGTTTCAACTGTTATGTCATATTCTTTATCTTTTTTAGAGGTTGAACTCATGCCGAGGCATTTCATTGCCAGTAAAGCCTTCCACGCCGTAGTCGTGCATTACACAAATAAAACAACTTGAACTTGATATAGTACAGATGTCAGTTACCTGTCCTGTCCCACTGCAGTGACCCTTACACATCTTTCTAGCACATCACATTAGTTGCTTTTAAAGTTGTCAATATGAGACGGGTTGGTCTAACAGAGAAACTCAAACTGTATCAACCACTTCTCTAACTGTACTCTTAGGCCCAATGGATTACAGCATCAGCTAAATAATTCAACACAAAATGGAAATAAAGAACATGATTTAGCTAAACAATTTCACATAAATTGAAATAGATAAAGAACAAGATTGCAAGCCACTGCTCTCTATGTAGCAAGCACAGGTAAGTGCATTTCACATCAACTAAACTGAGTACCGGGTTTTTACTTGGTGGCACATCAGGTAACTGTGCAGCCCCCCCACCCCCACCCCCAAGTGCTTGTGTGCAAGATGTGTGGTGTGTATGTGTGGGGCATTTTCATACTCAGCTCATAACATGTTTACAGAGCATCAACAAAGTAATGAAACTGGTAGTAAAGTTAGAAATGATTAAGTTGTCATAGTCAGATGGGTGGTTGTGGTTTTGGCGAACCTCGTGTGGTCTCTCCAAAGGGAATGGGACCGAGGCTTAGTTATATTACATTACAGTCATTTAGCCGACGCTTTTATCCAAAGCGACTTACAATAAGCGCATTCAATGTAGGAAATCAGAAGAGCTACTAGTCATCAGAGCTCATAAGTGCATCTTGTCTCTAAACAAGCATCTAAGAGCAAAGCCAGTGTTAAAGTAAAAGCGCAAGAAAGAGTTTTTTTTTTAAATGAGTGAATACAATAAGTGCTAAGAGCAAGTAATGGTAGTAGTTCTTGAAGAGGTGACTTTTCAACCTGCGCCGAAAGATGAGCAGCAACTCCGCTGTCCTGACATCAGTGGGGAGTTCATTCCACCACTGTGGGGCCAGGACACAAAAGAGCTGTGACCGGGTCGATCGGCAGCAAGGGCCTCTGAGCAATGGGGCAACCAGGTGTCCCAAGGCAGCAGAGTGAAGTGGCCGGGCGAGGGTGTAGGGCTTGACCATGGCCTGGCGATAGGAAGGAGCTGTTCCTTTCACTGCCCTGTAGGCTAGCACCAGAGTCTTAAACTGGATGCGAGCAGCTACTGGGAGCCAGTGTAGGGACATGAGAAAGGAAGTTGTTTGGGAGAACTTAGGGCAGTTGAACACCAGACGAGCTGCAGCTTTCTGAACAAGCTCAAGAGGTCTGATGGCCGACGCCGGGGTGCCAGCAAGGAGGGAGTTGCCGTAGTCCAGCCGGGAGATGACCAGAGCCTGGATGAGCACCTGTGCCGTCTCGTCGGTGAGGAATGGGCGAATCCTCCTGATGTTATAGAGGAGAAATCTGCAGGAGCAAGCAACCGATGCAATGTTTGCAGCAAACGACAGTTGGTCGTCCAGGATCACACCCAGATTCCTCGCAGTCCAAGTTGGCGTCACCACGGTGTTGTCAATGGTGATGGCCAGGTCTCGGTGCGGGCAACCTTTCTCCGGGAGGAACATCAGCTCTGTCTTGTCCAGATTGAGCTTCAGGTGGTGTGTCGCCATCCACTCCAAGATGTCAGTCAAGCACGCAGCAATGCGTGTCTCTACTTGTGTGTCAGAGGGAGGAAAGGACAAGATCAGCTGGGTGTCATCGGCATAACAATGGTAAGTCATGCGAGCGAATAACACAATCCAGGGATGTCGTGTACAGGGAGAAAAGGAGAGGAACCAGAACCGAACCCTGTGGAACGCCTGTAGTCAGTCTGCAAAGCTCCGACACAGATCCCCCCCATGTCACCTGGTAGGAGCGACCCGTCAGGTAAAATGCAAACACTGAGAGTGCAGAGCCTGTGACACCCAGCCCCTCGAGGGTAGAGAGGAAGATCTGGTGGTTCACTGTGTCGAACACAGCTGACAGGTCCAGGAGTATCAGGATAAAGGAGAGAGAGTTTGCTCTTGCAGCGTGCAGCGATTCTGTCACTGAAAGGAGGGCTGTGTCTGTCGAGTGACCCACCCTGAACACAGACTGGTTGGGGTCCAGGAGGCTGTTCTGGTGGAGGTACAAAGAAAGTTGGTTAAAGACAGCACGTCAACAGTTTTGATAGAAAGGGTAGAAGGGAAACTGGTCTGTAGTTTTTGATGTCAAAGGGGTTAAGTGATGGTTTCTTAAGAAGGGGGTGGACTCTAGCAGTCTTGAAGGCAGATGGAAAGCATCCTGCCCGGAAGGAGGTGTTGATGAGGTCACCACCTCATCAGCAATTACATTAAATTCTCAGATCTTCAACCACCTCATCAACACCTCCCTCTAGTTGCCTTCCCCTTGTTGGTTAGTGCAGAATTTCCATGGCAGGCAGTAGACTACAGTGAATGCATCCTGTTGCTGCACAAAATACTTTGCAAGCAGTGCTGTTACCCTGTTTCAACCAACGTAGGGCGGGTGCTCCTCAAACTAATCTTGAACCATTGCTAGTCTTTGCACCACAAAAAAGCAGGTTCACGGCCAGTAAAATTGGCCCATTTCCAGCCCACATTACCTGTCAAGTCTGTAACCAAGGAAATTGTGACGTTGGGGACAGAGAGGCAGGGCAATGTTGTCACCACCCAAATTAACATTGCCCGAATCTCACCAACATTCCATCACAGCTCAACTTTGATTTTGGATGCTGACCTGGATGAATGAGAACATTCATCCAGGTCATGGTTATCCAAAGAAGTTGAATCAAGTGCAACTGGACTTGGTATATACCAGTGAAGACGTTTCGCCTCTCATCCAAGAGGCTTCCTCAGTTCGTGCCTTTCTGACTAGACCAATCTAGTCTGACTGGCTGGTGATGAGACTCAGAATTTATCCTCTAGGAGTCGTTGTTAGAGCTATTGATATGCGTGGCTCATTTTCAACATCGGGACACAAAGAGCCACGCATATCAATAGCTCTGATAACGACTCCTAGAGGATAATTCTGAGTCTCATCACCAGCCAGTCAGACTAGCTTGGTCTAGTCAGAAAGGCACGAACTGAGGAAGCATCTTGGATGAGAGGCGAAACGTCTTCATGGATATATACCAAGTCCAGTTGCACTTGATTCAACTCCTTTGGAGAGGCCATCTATGTTAAGAGGGAACAACCATCTCTGAACTGAAGGGGGGGGGGGCGCTAAGACAGCATCTGTCGCCATCTTACAATGCCATAATTGCAAACATTCCCAAATATTCTGTGAATAGTACACATGGCCTTTGAACCTCTAGTTAACGGTCATACCCATATTTGCATATGACACTGGTCATTGGTTTCGGTCATTATGCAACTGTATTGTACTCTATTTTTTATAAGGGGTGGGGATATCTGCAGTCAGTTTTGACTGAAGATGTCACTTAGGTGAGTGATAAAACATATCTGTCAATAAACGTTGTATCCAGATGAACTGATTCAACCTTCTTTGATTCAGAAGATTCCCATCAGTCCTGTACATGATTTTGACTCACTGAGGTAGATTGAGACCCATGAGGTGGAGGAGGGTGGCAATGAAGACAGAGAACATGGTTGGGGCAATGACACAGCCTTGTTTAACTCCTGTGTGGACCTTGAAGGACTCTGTCTCATCGCCATTATTTGCTGAGTACTCTAGCTGACATATTATAAAGTAGCAGTCGTAGTACTCTCATATAATTGTCAGGGCAGCCTATTTTTGACAGAACTAGCCAGAGGGCCTGGCGGCGGGGTCTGAAATTAACTTTTTGGCTTACCGGCCAAGGGGACTGGAAGATGAAAAAATCTTCAGGCCAAGCATATTTTTTACCGGCCAAAATAATTAGTCGCCTTTTTTTGTGTGCCATGCATACGTTTTCAGTACATATCAAAGAGAGAATAAGGTATTGTGTTGAATAAAGCTTTTAAAAATGTGACAAGAGCAGATCTGAAGCGAAAATATTTTTATGTAAAATTAGTCAATGGTGAAACGATAAAATGTTACAAGTATGACTTCATGTTTTATTTGCAGTATTATCATAACTACTCGAGTGCTCCACATGCCCGTCCCTACCCCCAGACTACTTCTCACTCTACAGCAGCCACTCTCTTTGCACCGCCCATGAAGTCTGGCCTCCTGCTCCTGACAGAGTCTTGGTGCCACAGATCAACAGCACTGGTTGGGTCATACTCCCTGATCTTGGGAGATGACAGCTGCACCATCAGTAGATCCGAGAGTGTGTCTGAGTTGAGGTTGGACCGCCAATCAGTTTTAACCTGTTTCATGGTGTTGAAGCTAGCACACATCTAACGTTAGTGCAAACTAGTGTCACATACTAGTGCTAGCTGGCTAACGTTAGCTACAGCCAGCACTTTGTTTACTCTGTATAAGGATATTTTGAGATGACAACTAAATTCACTTACTCACAAATCCATTCAAAGTCAGAGAGTGGTTTCGCCTTCTTGCCAATGGCATGCACAGTCCTAAACATGTTCTGCATTTTCATGCTGGTCTGCTCGGGCATGGCTATTAGCGACTTTACGGAGGATGTTGCGAGGACAGGCCCCGGCTGAGCCTGAGAGGCCTTCATACAGGTAATGTGACATCTGGAGGTCTCATGTTCCTTGATGGTTTCTACCTTCATTATCTTGTTACCGATGACAAATGAATTGCTACGGTTTTTGGCATCCTGGCGACAGACGGAGCAACTCGGTATCAAGGTCTGTGCGTTATACTCCAGCCAGCCTCTCGCAGCTCCTTTATCGTCATACCTCCACTTTTCACTGAAATTTATTTTTTTCGGTTTAGTGGTGATGGTGGCTTCTTCCTCCTCTTCAGGGCATGGTTGTCTTTTTGATGGTGGTTTTGCGCCTTCTAAATATTGCCACATAATTTGTGTTGCTTGCTAACATTAGTTAAAAGATTAGAGTAGGCTAGTACCGAGTCTGACGGGTGCTGTTGTCGTTGTTCCTCTTGAGTGTGTGCGTAATGTTACCCGCCAGTAGCGTCTAGCAACATTCTAATGCACTTTGGTTGGTTAATTTCTGTTATTGTTGTTGCTATGTTATTGCTGTTGCTAAGGGAAACAGAGGGAGAGAGAGAGAGAGATGGGGGGGGATTAAGTGGTTGGATTTCACTTTTTTTGTTACTCGTCATGTGGTGGGTAGGCTTCTGAGATTTACTCGCCAATCAGAAAATCTACTCGCATTTGGCGGGTGGCGAGTGTTAATTTCGGACCCTGCCTGGCGGTTTACAGAATCAAAGCTTTGGTTAAGTCTATGAAGGCCATGTACAATGGTTGATTCTGGCTTTTTCTTGGAGCTGGCGAGCAGTAAAAATCATGTCCATGGTGCCTCTGTTAGGGTGAAAACTGCTCTGGGATTCTGGCAAAATTTCCACTAATACTGGGAGGAGTCTGTTGGCCAAGACCCTAGCTAGGGCTTTCCCCGTGGTGGAAAGCAAGGAAATGCCACAGTAGTTTCTGCACTCAGCTTTGTCCCCTTTCTTAAAGAGAGACAATGAGTGCATCTCTAATTTGCACAGGGATTTCCTCAGTCCCAGGGCTTAACGACTGATCATACACCCATCGCCTTTGTGCCAGGTTGTGGCTAGGGGCTGCCAGACTTCACTGTCCTGCCCCCGTCACATCATCTTGATCACCACAGGAATTTGCCCCAGGATATTTATGGGTTGATCCTTGCGGGAGGATGCCTGTACGTGTTAGCGTTTTATGTGGAAAGGCTGATGCGCCTGCAGCCACCACACGGTTCTTGGCAGGGGATGGCCAGAGTCCAATGGCAGGGAGAACCAAGATGATTGGGGACCACCCTCCGTTGCAGCCTTCATCCGCCTTCACTGGCATTGTGACCTGAAGACATCTTCCGCCAGTTCCGGCATTGAGGTCTTTGTTGACTCACGCTTCGTCTGGAACCTCCCCCTTGACCTATCCTTCTTGGGTGACCCTACCAGCAGCCAAGCTCCGGACAGCATAGCTCTTGGGATCATTAGTATACACAAGCTTCTCTACTATGACAAGGCGGTGAGCCAGGAGAAGACACATCTCTAACACACACCACACACACATGCACACACACGCACGCACGCACGCACGCACGCACGCACGCACGCACGCACGCACGCACACACACACACACACACACACACACACACACACACACACACACACACACACACACACACACATGCCTCCACAGGACAGTCAGGGCACAGGGTTGGCCTAAGAGCGGTTCCCCTTGGGCCTGTAGGGGTTCAGCGTTTTGCTCAGAAGAAATTAAGCAAAAACAATCCTTATCAAAATGAAGGCTTGGTCCCAAAGCAGTGTTATGTCTTTGTTACAAAGGCTAGGTCGACACGTCACCTTAAATTCAACTCAGTGTCGATCTTTCCTGAAATCTAACACAGTTCGGATTTTTTCAGAGCAGTATGAACATAAAATATGTGGAAATTAATGTTTTCGATTCTGTTTTGGACCACTTTCATATGTGGTTCTATCAAACACACAATCCATATGCAGCCATGCGTTCCGAAGTGGGAAATGGCACAAATCACTGCCATCATCACTTTGAGTTAGAACTCTCATTAAAGTAGAACTCACGCAGGGCAGTGAATATGTGCAACCTTGATCTGTAGGTGGTCACTCTTCAGACAAAACTTCCTTTTACTCACTGAAACATCACACCCTCACTCAAACATATTTCCATGAGGTAGAACTCACTTGAATGGGACAAGCAGCCCCTATGCACACCTGAACAGTGCAGTGACGCAAGTGTGTGGGTACCTCGTGATGACATTAATATGTGTACTACAAACCACAGCTCACATACACAACTGACTCTAGTAATCAACAGGCAAGCTGCTATCTGACTCTATGCCGTTGTGGTTTGTGGTGAATAAGCTTCCACTATCTCCACTGACAGGTTCCGAGAAGGAACTAAAGATTTAGCCTTCTGCCGTTCCCAGTAGCAATGTTCTTAGCAGTTTTCCTTTACAAAATTGCAATAGTTCGGTTTCAGAAAGATTCCAGGCTTCCCATTTTCTGATCCAGCTCTGCTCTCCGCTCCAACCTGAGAGAAAACCTGTTCTGTGTCTCCTCAATTGTTGAATTATTACATTACGTGTGTTTAGCTCTGGTTTTGAATCTCTTGAACTTCTGGACACTTAGATTCAGACAATTTATGAGATGCAGACATAGAAAATAATTTCAGAAAATTGTTATGCTTACCTGGATGCAATGATCATCGATACCCTCCACGATTTAAAGCTGATGTCACTCAAAAGATAGACATGTCAAACTATGCAATAGTCATTAAAAGGCTATTGCCATGGTGAATCCTGATGTACAATACAAATGAATGCTGTACAGGAGTTTTACCTGAACCAGAATGGCGTCAAAGCGAGATGTAACATTGACACTTTCTCAATTAACAGAAGCCTCTATCCAAGACAACTTACAAAAAAAGTCAGCAACTAGCAGATAAAGTGGATGTAAAAGTCTACCTACCGCTGTTAAAATGGCAGGTTTTTGTGATATAATAAAATGAAACCAAGATAAATCAAGTCAGAACACTTCCCACTTTATTGAAAATACAACCTATGAAAATAAAGTGAAACACTCAAACAAATTTAGGGGGAAAAAAAAAGAAAAATACAAAACTCATAATCACCTGGTTGCATAAGTGAGCACACCCCTAAACTAATATTTTGTTTGAAGGCCCTTTTGATTTTGTTACAGCAATCAGTCTATTTGGGTAAGAGTCTGTCAGCTTGGCACATCTTGATTTGGCAATATTTTCCCACTCTTCCTTGCACAAACATTCTAAATCTGTCAGATTGTGAGGGCATCCCCTGTGCACAGCGCTCTTCCCCCTGATTTTCACCTGGATTCAGGTCTGGGCTCTGGCTGGGCTGTTCCAAAACGTTGATCTTTTAGTGAAACCATTCCTTTACTGATTAGGATGAATGCTTTGGGTTGGTGTCATACTGAAAAGTGAAAGTCCTCTTCATCTTTAACCTTCTAGCAGACACCTAAAGGTTTTGCACCAGAATCGACTGGTATTTGGAGCTATTCATGATCCCCTCCGCCTTGAATAAAGCCCCAGTTCCAGCTGAAGAAAAGCAGCCCCAAAGCATGACGTTGCCACCACCATCACGCTTCACCATGGGTATGATGTTCTTTTGGTGATGAGCTGTGTGGTTTTTATGCCAAAATACCTTTTGGAATTATGGCCAAAAAGTTCAACCCTGGTCTCATCAGACAATAACAAATTTTTCCACATAGTTTTGTGAGACTGGATGTATCTTTTTACTGAATTTAGCTGGGCATGGATGTTAATGTTTTATTTTTTTCCTGTGAAAATGCTTCCACCTTGCCACCCTACCCCATAGCCCAGACATATGAAGAATATGGGTGATTGCTGTCACGTGTAGAGAGCAACCAGTACTTGCCAATAATTCTTGCTGCTCCTTTAATATTGCCGTAGGTCTCTTGGCAGCCTCCCTGACCAGTTTTCTCCTTGTCTTATCATCAATTTTGGAGGAAAATCCTGTTCTTGATATGTCACTGTTTTCTCCACTTGTTGGTGATTGTCTTCACTGTGTTCCATGGTATATCTAATGCCTTGGAAATTCTTTTGTACCCCTCTCCTAATCGATACCTTTCAATAATGAGATTCCATTCATGCTGTTAAGCTTTTTGTGGACCATGGCTTTTGCAGTTGGATGCAACCAAAAAGATGCCGGGAAAATCCTACAGGAACAACTGAACTTTATTTGGGGTTAATCAGAGTCACTTTAATTAATGACAAGTGTTTACTAACTTCTCTTTACTAACTGGGTTTCCTCTGGGTGCTCTGGTTTCCTCCCACAGTCCAAAGACATGTAGGTCAGGTGAATCGGGCATACTAAAGTGTGTGTGTGTGTGTGTGGAGGGGCGGGGGGGGGGCCTGTGACGGCCTGGCGGCCTGTCCAGGGTGTCTCACTGCCTGCCGCCCAATGACTGCTGGGATAGGTTCCAGCATCCCTGCGACCCTGAGAGCAGGATAAGTGGTTTGGATAATGGATGGATGGATGTTTGCTAACTACTATTTAACATGAGTTTGAATGTGATTGGTTAATTCCTAACAGCCACACATCCCCAAATACAAAAAGGGTGTGCATACTTTTGCAACCAGGTTACTGTATTTTTTTTCCTCTGAATTTTTTGTGTGAATGGTTTTCACTTTTCGCGCAGGTTAAATTTTTTAAAAAAAAGAAGGAAGTTGGAAACATTCTGACATGACTTCTCTTGGTTTCATTTTTACATCACAAAAAACCCAACCTTTTAACAGGGATATGTAGACTTTTTCTATACACTTGTTGTAAACTAGTCATCTGAGAGCACCTAACAGTATTAATATCATAGTCAAGAGGGCATGGCTCTCCTAATGCATCGAAAAACATTAATGTTCCAACTTTATAAAAAGCCATTCTGCTCTGCATCACTCACATCCCCTGGCTCCAATAATGTTCAGTGTTCATGATATAAAATCAGTGGTTAGTATTATCTAAAGGATCCAATGACGTGTGGTCAGGGCAGGCAGGGTTAGCCAGTGCCTAACCTGTGATAATTTACTCAAAATAACCATACAACAAATTCATAGAAATATCAAAAGCTCACACTAGTCACAAGTATGCTGTGTTACAACGTATTTTTAATGACATTTTTATGTCCTTGGCCCATTTAAGTCCTTAAACTTCAAAGAGTAAAACACCGTATAGCGTACAAGCTTGCCTACTTTTTCATTGGGGAGGGTAGGCTCTGCTTTTTTCAGGATTGCCTTTAACGTTGTGTATTTCGGAATTTCCGCATGCGTACTGCATAGTTTAAGGCAAAATCAACAGATGAGGAAAGGCACTGCTTATGGCAGGAGTGCGAGCCAATCACAGCCATCAAGGTGCTAAATTGCTACAATGTCACAGACATTTGTGCTATCAATAAAACAAGCTAGCTCATTTGAATTTGAGGAGCTTAGCTACACTTCAGAGCGAAATCAGAAACATCTTACGTCTTCAGAGTTTTAACGAACTGGATTACCAGCAAAAACATTACTTGTCATCAAGCAAGGCAGGCCTACACCTGCTCTCCCTGACCTCCACCAGCGTAAAGGGCAGAAAATCATCCGCTCGTTCCAGCCAGAGTGGTACATAAGGAAAGAGTAGCTATGCGGCTGCGGCTCCGATGCTAACACCAGCAGGCTGTACTGCTTCCCATGTTTGCTATTTTCCACTGAGCGGGACAGTGTATGGGTAGCTGCCGGCTACGGTGACCTGAACAACCTGCCTGCAGCACTAGTCAGGCACGAGCCGTCCAGTTCACACATTCAACATCAGATAGCATTGAAAACCTTTGGAAACTGCACTCCGATCAACCTAGCTTTAAACGAGGCTAACAAACAGCAAGTCTTTGCACACAACGCGAAGGTGAGGGGAAATCATGAGATTTTGAAGGACTTGACACGTGCTACTTGCTACTTAGGGAAACAGGAATTAGCCTTCAGGGGAAACAAGGAAAGCCCCGGCTCATCAAACCGCGGAAGCTATATGGAGCTTTTAAACCTCATTGTGGAGAAAGGCCAACAGTTGGCGATACATTTTGAAGTTTCCTCAGTGTTTTCTGGAACATTGAACTGTATTCAAAACGACCTTATCTTGGCAGTAAGCGACACTCTTCGACAGAACATTTAAGATGAAGTAAATGCAGCCCCTTTCATATCCGTACAAGTCAGTGAGACCACTGACACAACCAACAAAGTGCAGCTATCTGTTGTGTTGCAGTATGTCTGCCAAAATGGAGTTAAAGAGGCTTTTTTGGGATTTAGTGATGTAATGCTGTGTAACGTAATGATGTGAGGCAATGGCGTTACTTAGTCATTTCACAGCTATCAAAAACCATATAAAACACAGTCGTCTGGGTAGTGTAATGGTCTATTTCGTTGCCTACCAACACTGGGATCGCCGGTTCCAATCCCCGTGGAACCTCCGGCTTGGTCGGACATCCCTACAGACACAAATGGCCGTGTCTGCGGGTGGGAAGCCGGATGTGGGTATGTGTCCTGGTCGCTGCACTAGCGCCTCCTCTGGTCGGTCGGGGCGCCTGCTCGGGGGAGGAGGGGGAACTGGGGGGGGGGGGTAGCGTGATTCTCCCACGTGCTACGTCCCCCTGGGTTTGTGAATGCCCACGGCCTACCCAGCCACTGACCTCACCGCACGTCACTGAAAAGATCCCATTTCCACACAGAGCACTGGGGTATGTCCAGCGTGTAATAATTCAAGGCGAAAGATTTTTGTGTCATTTTCATGAGCTTCAAGTGTTTGACAGAGTGTGCCGCGGAAGATCTGAATTTATAAACCTGAATGATGACTAGGGACAGTGTTCATAAAAGAATACTTAATTAAACCAGTTGTTTTTTTAATTTAAATATATAAACATAAAACGGACTATCCCCCCGAATTGCATGTAATTTAGAAATTTTCTTTTTTCTGATACCAGCTAAACAGAACTATTTGGTATGGCAGGCTACAGCAGTTTGGAAAAATAAACAAAATGCAATAATGAACTGTTGACAGCACCCATTTCCCAGCAAAAACCCAAGGTGTGACTCTATAAATATGGTGGTTAAATTAATCAATAACTTAAACAATTAAAGTTTAATTAAACAACAACTTAAACCAAAACAAACATGGAAGCCTTCGCACACTGAAAGGATGGGAAAAATAGTCTTTTTTGTCTTCAATTAAATTATTTCACGGCAGCAGAAAAAACAGTTCTGTATCTTTTTTATCCACTGTCATGAAATACTTTTATATATGTATATGTATATTACATTACATCCGCTGCAGGTGTTAGTGCGCTGTGGTGTAAATGCATTTTCAGAGCTGCTGGTCTTCCAACAAACTTTAAACAAATAAGATATTTCCTCCTTAAGATAAGACATCTACTACATTAGCATGGCTTCCAGTGATTTCTCTGATTCCCTCAGCACTTCTCAGCAGACCCATTCTCACACAACCTCCAAAAGTTTAAGTTATGTGAGACCTTTATCAATGGCCATGTCCAGGTCAGTATTTCTTGCACTTACCAAAACAATGGAAAAATCAAAAATCCGAGACAGAATCCCATTTACCACACAACACAGATCGCTATTAAGCAAGCCCGGGAGAGACTTACTTGGGCATCTCGACTGACGACCCAAATTGGCAGGAAGTATGGACTCATGCTATGAAAATATCTGTAATTACTGTACTCAGTTTAAAATTTTACATCGTACACATACAACACCTGCTCTCAAAAACAAGATGGATGCTAATGTGTCTCCGCTCTGCTGTATGGGGCCTTGTGGAAAGCTGCTCGGTAGGGCTTGGGTGTGGACCTTGTAGGCACATTCCACCACAACTCTTAAGGACTCAACAACTGGAACAGAAGTACATTGGCGGCACACTCCCGAAACTTGGAAAAGCTGTTTAAGACTGTGCAGAAAAACACTGACATTAACAATTTTATCCATACGTACGTAGTGTAAAGGCTTAATCAATATGTTGATTAAGCGGATCTTAGATATCCTAGATTGACGCTTTCTGTCTTCATCACATTATCCTTTACAAACTCGCTTCTACGCCAGAGGAAACTTGTTTTCAATGATTATGAGGAGAGACTGAGGAAGAGAGCTTGAGAGATCATATAAAAGATCCTTCTCTAATGGAGCAAATGCATACCTTGCATCTAATGATGTTACATCTTTAATTCTTAATTCTGGTTTCTGACTTTGTAAGAGAAAGAACACGATACAGTATCAGACAAACAGCAAGTGGTGCCAGGCACAGCAAAGCCTGCCCCTTCACCCCCTCTAAACTTGGACCACTACCGATCTTCAAAATAATTCATTTCTCATTGTTAAGGTTTGTAGAACGAACCCAATAGCGACAACACAAGACAAAGTAAAGCACCAACCTGGCAGGACTCGTAGAGGAGAGCCGGCCGGGCCTGGACAGAAGGGGGAGGCGCTTCAGGCGGAACTTGAGAATAGCTTCTTAAAAATGGGAAAACGTAAACTGCCCCCTTAATCCGAAAAGGAAAAAACGTAAACTGCTCCTTTAAAGTCCGAAAGGGAAAAAACGTAAACTGCTCCTTTAAAGTCAGAAAGGGAAAAAAACACAAACTGCTCCTTTAAAGTCCGAAAGGGGAAAAAACACAAACTGCTCCTTTAAGGTAGAAGTCCAACCGAGTAATAAGATCCACAGTGAGAGAGGAGAAATTAGAATATCAAAAACTTGATCTCAACTAGAAAATCACGATGGGAAAATCCAATGGGGAAAACACAAAGAGAGTTCTTCTCCGAACAAGCTCTCAAGGAGAACTGACACAAGGGAATAATCAAACAAGCAAAAACACGGAGAATACTACAATCTGTCCTCCACCGGGAGACACAGAAATGTCACAAAACTCGAGACGAAGAATTTACTCACGGGACTGTTCAGGACGAACTCGCGACGAGTTCTGGAAAGCAAACAAACTTATACTAGAGTGGTTAACGAGTAGGTAGGCTGCAGGTGTTTCAGACGCGCCCTTCCCCCGCTCTCATTGCTGGTTGCCAGGTTGGTCAACAGACCGAGCCCTAACAGTACCCCCCCCTCTACGGGAGCCACCAGGCGACCTGCCAGGCTTGTCAGGGTGACGGCGATAGAACTCAGCGAGCAGACCAGGGTCCATGATGAGCTGGCGGGATACCCAGCTTCGTTCCTCCACCCCATAGCCCTCCCAGTCAACCAAATACTGGAACCCCCGTCCCCTGCGTCGGACGTCCATCAGCCGACGGACCTTCCACTGTGGATGCCCATCCACAATCTCAGGGGGAGGCGGAGCTGGGGCCGGAGGCATAAGGGGGCTCTCGGAGACAGGCTTTACTCGGGACACATGAAAAACCGGATGGGTCTTCATGGAGGCCGGGAGCTTAAGACGCACAACTGCAGGACTGGGTACTTCCTGGATCTCGAAGGGTCCAACGAACTGGGGATTCAGCTTCTTGGCAGAGGACTGAAGGGGGAGATCCTTGGTGGACAGCCAGACTCTCTGTCCGGGTTGGTAAGCTGGTGCTGTGGATCGGCGACGGTTAGCTCCTCGTCTGGCACGTTCCGTAGCACGGAGCAGCGCAGCCCTGGTGATCTCCCAGACACGACGACAGCGGTCCAGATGAGTCTGCACGGAGGGAACCTCCACTTCGGACTCCTGTGCAGAGAAGACGGGCGGCTGGTAACCCAGGGATGCCTCAAAGGGCGAGAGGCCGGTGGCGGAGCTGACCAGGGAGTTGACCGCATACTCGACCCAGGGGAGAAACTGACTCCAGGAGGTTGGCTTCTTGGCAGCGACGCAACGGAGAGCAGATTCCACACTCTGGTTCATCCTCTCAGTCTGTCCGTTAGTCTGCGGATGATATCCCGACGAAAGGCTGACCGAGGCGCCCAACCCCTTGCAGAAAGCACGCCACACACGGGAAACAAACTGGGGCCCTCTGTCTGACACAATGTCCTTGGGAAGTCCATGCAAACGGAAGACGTGGCTCATCAGGAGGTCAGCGGTTTCTGAAGCAGAAGGAAGCTTAGGCAAAGCCACCAGGTGAACACCCTTGCTGAAGCGATCCACCACCGTCAGGATCACTGTGTTGCCCTGAGACGGAGGAAGTCCAGAGACAAAATCCAACGCCACATGGGACCAGGGCCGACTGGGAATAGGAAGGGGCTGCAGCAGACCAGCCGGTGCCTGGTGAGAGGCCTTGCTGCGGGCACAGATGGTGCAGGCCATGACGAACTCCTTGACGTCCCTCCTCATAGTGGGCCACCAGAACCGTCGAGCTATGAAAGTGAAAGTGCGGTGGACTCCAGGGTGGCAAGCGAGCTGACTGGTGTGGCCCCATTTGAGGACCCGAGACCTCACTGAGTCCGGAACAAACAGTCGGCGAGGCGGCACGTTGCTCGGGGCTGGACTGGAGCGCAAGGCGCGCTTGACCACCGTTTCAAGGCCCCAGGTCACCACGCCAACGACCTTGGTCTCAGGGAGGACGGGACTTGGCTCCACCGTTACAGGTTCCTTAAGGTGTTGACGAGACAGAGCATCTGCCTTGGTGTTGCGGGAGCCAGGACGATAAGTCAGTGTGAAGTCGAACCGACTGAGGAAACTGGCCCACCGTGCCTGCCGACCATTGAGACGTTTGGTTGCCCGGATGAACGTCAGGTTCTTATGATCAGTCCAGATGGTAAATGGATGCTCTGCCCCCTCCAGCCAATGGCGCCATTCCTCAAGTGCAGCCACTACAGCGAGAAGCTCCCGATTACCAACATCGTAGTTCTCCTCGGCGGGAAGGAACCGGCGGGAGAAGAACGCGCAAGGATGAACCTTCTGGTCGGTCTCTGATCGTTGGGAGAGCACAGCCCCCAATCCGGTGTCCGAAGCGTCCACCTCAACTATGAACTGCCTCTTGGGATCGGGATGGAGTAGGACGGGGGCACTGGTGAACCTCTCCTTGAGCGACAGAAATGCAGAGCGAGCAGCTGGGGACCAGACGAACGGCTGAGAGGGGGAGGTTAGACGGGTGAGGGGTTCTGCTACAGAGCTGTAGTTTCGGACGAACCTCCTGTAAAAGTTCGCGAACCCGAGGAAGCTCTGCAGTTCCTTACGTGACTTAGGATCCGGCCATTCCACCACCGCTTTGATCTTGCGAGGATCAGCTCGAGTCTTGCCTCCCTCCACGATAAAACCTAAGTAGTCCACTGACTCAGAATGGAACAGGCATTTCTCAGCCTTGACGAACAGCCGGTTACGAAGGAGGCGTTCGAGAACCTGCCGCACGTGCTGGACATGCTCCTCGAGGGACCTGGAGAAGATGAGGATGTCATCAAGGTAGACGACAACGAATTGGTCGAGCATGTCGCGAAGGATGTCATTCATGAGTGCCTGGAACACCGCCGGGGCGTTGGTGAGGCCGAACGGCATTACCAGGTACTCATAATGACCACGGGGAGTCTTAAAGGCTGTCTTCCACTCGTCCCCTTTCCGGATCCGAACGAGATGGTAGGCGTTCCGGAGATCCAGCTTAGTGAAGACAGTCGCCTGGGTCAGGGGTTCGAGGGTGGAGCTCATCAGAGGCAGGGGGTATTTATTCTTGATGGTGATGTCGTTGAGTTGGCGATAATCAATGCAGGGTCTGAGACCACCATCCTTCTTCTTAACGAAAAAGAAACCAGCTGCCACCTGGGAGGATGAGGGTCGGATGAGCCCTGCCGCCAACGATTCTGAAATGTAATCGTCCATAGCAGCCTTCTCGGGAATGGAAAGGCTGTAAAGACGACTGCTAGGGAGAGAGGCCCCAGGACGGAGGTTGATAGCACAATCATATGGCCGATGCGGAGGGAGAGACTGAGCCCGCGTCTTGCTGAAGACCTCCCCGAGATCATGATACTCGGGAGGAACAGAGGAAAGATTGGGAGAAGGGGCAATCGGAACAGTCTGGACTGCTGGACCAGGTGCGGCCTGAAGACACCGGGCGTGACAGGAGGAGCTCCACTCCAAAATGTTACCAGACGACCAAGCAATGTGTGGCTCATGCTGAGCCAACCAGGGACGCCCCAAGATCACAGGAACTAAGGGAGACTGGATGACGAAGAACTGAAGGCTCTCCACATGGTTTCCAGCAATAGTGAGAGACACGGGACAGGACTGTCGGGTAACACTGGCCAGGCGGCGCTCATCCAGAGCAAAGGCCTCTATTGGCCTCTCCAATTCCTCACATGGAATGTTAGCTTGAGCAGCAAACGTAGAGTCCAAGAAACACCCATCAGCTCCCGAATCGATGAGTGCGCCTACAGTGAGCCGCTGGTCTGCCCAAGCCAGGGTAACGCTCACAAGATGGTTAGCCGGAGCAGGATGGCGGGAACAGGAAAGACGGCTCACTAGGATCTCCCGGGGTCCCAGTGAGCCTAATCTTTTGGCCGCGTAGGACACTCGCTGATCCGGTGTCCCTTAAGACCGCAGTAAAGACAGAGACCTGCCTTGAACCGGGCCTCACGTTCAGCGGGAGTCAGTCGTGTACGCCCAAGCTGCATAGGTTCCTCCTCTGTCACTGTCTGGGAGGAGGAGAGGCTTGCCACAGGGGAAGTGGAGTGCGACGAAGAAGAGCCCCCTTCGGAAGCTCTGGATGGCTGAGAGGTAGAAACGGTTCCCCGTAGACCTCGCTCGCGCCTTCTCTCACGGAGACGTCCATCGATGCGGATGGCAAGGCTGATAAGGTCGTCGAGAGAGGTAGGATCCTCCCGGGTGGCTAGCTGATCCTTGACGGCATCGCTGAGGCCCCTACGGAAGGTTACCCGAAGTGACTGGTCGTTCCAGCCACTCTCAGCCGCAGCCAGCCTGAACTCGACTGAGTAGTCAGTGACACTGCCACTGCCCTGCTGGATCCTGCTCAATCGGACACCCGGATCCTGACCGTACACTGGATGATGGAATACCTTCCGAAGCTCAGCCACAAAGTCATCGTAGGAAGAGCAGAAACTGGCCCCCATGGACCAGGAAGCAGTGGCCCACTGAGCAGCGCGGCCAGTCAGCAGGTTAGTCACGTAAGCAACTCTTGCAGCATCTGTGGTGAACCCCCTGGAATGGTGGGCGAAGACAAGCTCACACTGCATGATGAACGTGGCACAGGTCTCAAAGTTGCGATCAAAAGGCTTGGGATTGGAGATACTGGGCTCCCGGAAATCCGAAACATAAACGGTAGGATTGTCTAAGGCAACGGCTGCGGGCACTGCTGGAGGAGGGGCGGCCGGAACTGGTGGGACAGCTGGCTGGATGGTGATAGCCGCTGTGAGAGTTTGCAACTGCTTAAGAACCTCCTCTTGTTGGCTCGCGAGCGCCGCTTGCTGGGCCGAAAGAGAATCCACCGAAGCCTGGAGGGGTTGCACCTGAGCCCGGAGGCCCTGCATGGCAACAGCGGCCTCTTGTAGTTGCTGGCCGTGGGAGGCTGTAAGCTGAATCTGCTTATAGAGAGCAGCCTGGACAGGATTGGCGTCTAGGTTGTCTGGGTTCATAGTGAGGGCGAGTTCGTACTGTTAAGGTTTGTAGAACGAACCCAATAGCGACAACACAAGACAAAGTAAAGCACCAACCTGGCAGGACTCGTAGAGGAGAGCCGGCCGGGCCTGGACAGAAGGGGGAGGCGCTTCAGGCGGAACTTGAGAATAGCTTCTTAAAAATGGGAAAACGTAAACTGCCCCCTTAATCCGAAAAGGAAAAAACGTAAACTGCTCCTTTAAAGTCCGAAAGGGAAAAAACGTAAACTGCTCCTTTAAAGTCCGAAAGGGGAAAAAACACAAACTGCTCCTTTAAGGTAGAAGTCCAACCGAGTAATAAGATCCACAGTGAGAGAGGAGAAATTAGAATATCAAAAACTTGATCTCAACTAGAAAATCACGATGGGAAAATCCAATGGGGAAAACACAAAGAGAGTTCTTCTCCGAACAAGCTCTCAAGGAGAACTGACACAAGGGAATAATCAAACAAGCAAAAACACGGAGAATACTACAATCTGTACTCCACCGGGAGACACAGAAATGTCACAAAACTCGAGACGAAGAATTTACTCACGGGACTGTTCAGGACGAACTCGCGACGAGTTCTGGAAAGCAAACAAACTTATACTAGAGTGGTTAACGAGTAGGTAGGCTGCAGGTGTTTCAGACGCGCCCTTCCCCCGCTCTCATTGCTGGTTGCCAGGTTGGTCAACAGACCGAGCCCTAACACTCATAATCGCAATGGATATGAATAAATCTTAAGCGGACAAAGGTCAAGATTGTAGTGTCACTTTGAAGCAAATCAAGCCATTTGTGCCAAAGTTATGGTAAAAAAAAAAAAGATCTTTCCTGTGATCTTGACCCAATCACCTCCAAAGCTTAATCAGGTCATCTAGGGTCAAGTGAAAACCTTTTACATCATAAGCTGCAGCTATTTTTCTGTAAAGATGTTGATTTGAACCAATCAATTTATTGCATGATGTTGAACCAGCAGGAGAACTTCAAGTTTTTAACCTCACAATTCTTCTAGTTATTCCTCAATCTCTGCCAGCCACAACCCAAGCCCTCCATGCATCAAGCCCCCCATTCATTCCTCAATCTCTACCAGTTACAAGTCAAGCTCTTAGTCCCCAAAGTCTGCAACTGGTACCTCAAGCTCCACCAACTTTGATGCCCATGCTCCAAGTGCAAAACATCTCTGATTTGGTCAACATACTAGCAGAAGCTATAAGTACCAATCGTCTTCCAACACCAGAGCCTGCATTATTCACTGGAGATCCTTTGAAATTCAAAGACTGGCGACTATCTTTCGAAACATTGGTAGACAGGAAAAACATTCCAAAGAATGAAAAACTGTATTACCTAAGAAAGTACTTAGGTGGCGCTGCAAAGAAAGCCGTTGAAGGATTTTTCCTACTAGGCACCATAGCAGCATATGACTCAGCCTGTCAGCTGTTGGAAAAACGTTTCGGAGACCCATTTATTATTGGGAAGTCCTTCAGAGACAAGCTGCATGGATAGCCAAAAATAAGATCTAAAGATGGTTGTGAACTAAGAGAATTTCCCGACTTCCTCAAGAGCTGCGAGGCTGCAATGCCCCGCATTAAGACATTGGAAGTTCTCAATGACTGCAATGAGAGTCAAAAAAATTCTACTGAAATTGCCAGATTAGTTGGTATCCAGATGGAACTGCAAAGTGATGGAAGCTAGACAAGCAAACGCTGGGTACCCACCATTCAAAGAGTTTGTAGACTTCCTATCGAAGGAAGCAGATCTCGCTTGTGATCCCATATCCTCAATACAAGCACTCAAGAGGGTGGAAAGCGAGAAACCAAAGCATCTACAAAGCCAACCTATTCAAGCAAAGACACTGTCCACAAACACAACACAGAGTAACAACCCATCATGCATGTTCTGCAGAAGAACGGGACATGTCCTTGCCAAGTGCAAAAGGTTCGGTGAAAAGACAGTTCAAGATCGTGCCAAGTTTGTGCACACAGAGAACCTTTGCTTTGGGTGTTTGATAGACTGGTCATCACTCAAGAAGGTGTAATAACAAGAGCACATGTGAAAAGTGTCAGAGAACCCTACATGTTTGCATGATGACAAGTTCAAAGAACCAACCTGTGTCTATATTGCCGTGAAGAGAGCTACCTCAACAATGTTACAAAGGGTGCCTTTTTTCACCTAAAAAATATTGCTAGAATTAGACCCTACCTCTCCCTGGAAGATGCCAAAAAGGTGACGCATGCTTTTCTCTTCGTGTCTAGACTATTGCAATGCACTTCTTACTGGTTTACCAAAAAAAAGTATTAATAGGCTGCAACTAGTACAGAACACGGCAGCAAGGGTCATAACAAAAACTAGGATGAGAGATCACATTGCCCCAGTTTTAGCGTCTTTACACTGGCATCCTGTAGCATTGAGGATTGATTTTAAAATGATTTTACTTGCGTTTAAAGCTCTACCTATCTGACTGCTTATCTAATTATGTTCCGAGCCGCTGTCTTAGATCCTCTGGTGCTGGCCTGCTCAATGTCCCTAGAATGAACTACAAAACGTATAGCGAAGCAGCATTTTGTTTTTATGCACCGACGGCTTGGAATAGACTCCCCCAGCAAATAATAGAAGCAACGTCCATAGATAGTTTTAAGAATCAGCTCAAGACCCATTTTTACGCTCTTGCTTTTAATTAATTCCACTTTATATTTCTTTTTAGTCTTATTTTTTTATCTTGTACTGTGGTTTTATTTCTTGCCTTGTTTTATGTTTTTTGCCGAGGTCTGTGTTTTATTACTTTTAACTTATTTTATCTGCAGTGTTGTTGAGTTTGATTGTTTCCCCTGTTTTTAATGTAAAGCACTTTGAGCTGCATTTTATGTATGAAAGGTGCCATACAAATAAAGTTTATTATTATTATTATTAAGTTTTTCAGGGGTTTTTTGGGGGATTTTTTCCCCTTTTTTCTCAACTGTATTTGGCCAATTTACCCCACTCTTCTGAGCCGTCCCGGTTGCTGCTCCACCCCCTCTGCCGATCCGCGGAAGGCTGCAGACTACCACATGCCTCCTCCGATACATGGAGTCGTCAGCCGCTTCTTTTCACCTGACAGTGAGGAGTTTCACCAGGGGAACGTAGCACGTGGTAGGATCACGCTATTCCCCACAGTTCCCCCTCCCCCCCGAACAGGCACCCTGACTGACCAGAGGAGGCGCTAGTGCAGCGACCAGGACACATACCCACATCTGGCTTCCTACCCACAGACACAGCTTACTGTGTCTGTAAGGATGCTCGACCAAGGCAGAGGTAGGTAGCTACATGGATTGACCTGCTAGCAGTGGTGGTGTTTACTACTAGCAGAATGGTGCGTTTGGAAATGTGGCTTCCCGGTTCTATTTCATGGGGTTTGCGGTTTTAATTGATTAAAGGATAATCCAATCACCAGCAAGGTAATTTTGGTTTACGGCCATTGACAACATCCTAACACAAATTAATGCCTGTTGAGTTTAAACAGACCACAATGAGCAAAGCAATATTTGTGGGCTGGTTTTGCAAGGCTAAGGTTTTCTAGGATGTATGGAAATCCTGTTTCCTTTAAATGTTCTCTCTTAAAGCGGCAGCAGAAAAAATAATTTTTCACTTAAACTTATCATTCTGAATTAAATGTTGACTGCAAATCGGGTACGATCTCACAGGAAATCAAGGCTCGATTTACGGTACAAAGGAAATGTGTCAACCATTGCACAACCAAAATAAGAACAGGATAGTGCTTTTGTTTTCTCCGGTAGCTATCCCCAGTAGCAGAAATGGGGTAGAGTGGAACAACCGAAGAGACAGTGTAAACTCTACCCGTAAAGAGGACGGGGCAAAGACGGCGAGTGATAGAAACAGAGGTAAAACAAGAGTGAACCTCGGACGGGCATTCACTTGATGGAACATGTTCCGGTCTTGTATCAAAATTCAATACTTGATTGCCATATCAACTTTACAGTTGATTCGGAATTTGTTTCAGCGTGCTCAAAGATAACAACAGTAAACGTATAACCACACAATACATACAAGCAGTGTCCACAGAAACATACTGTTACAATTATATTACAATAATTCAGTTCATGCCCTTAAAGTGAAAAATTAAAGTGCAGGTGCTTAAGGAGTCTATACTTGTTCAGTCATTGACGCATTTAGAATGTGGATTGCTTCAGAGTAAGTGCTATTGTTGAAGCGAGATGCTGAGATCTTAATACTTTGGAGTCTTTTGCCCAAAGGGGGATGATTGAATAGGGGGTTGGTCGGGTGTGAGGAGTCCTTTAAAATTTTAAAACCTTTCCCCTGCTGATGGATTGACAGCAGCGTGGTTCGGAATCCACACTGTCGAAGTTTAACGAGCACGCTGGCTCGCTTACCCCATCAGCGCCTCCGCCGGAGCCTGCACAAAGCTCCTACCCCCCCAGTCAAAAGCTCAGCAAGACTTTCGTTAAAAAGTTCAGTCAAAGTCGGTGTAAAAAAAAAAAGGCCCTTCAGTTTGTCCAGTGGACAGATGGGAGGCTTAAAAGTTCTTCCCTGCTGTATGTGATCAGTGAGTGGGTGATGAAAACTAAACATTCATTCATTCATTATCCGAACGGCTTACCCTGCTCCCAGGGAGGCGGGGATGCTGGAGCCTATCCCGGCAGTCATTGGGCGGCAGGCAGGGAGACACCCTGGACGGGCCACCGGGCCATCACAGGGTCAACTAAACAAATAAACAAAAAAGTATGAGAGCACAGAGCAGAGGCTACCATCCGTGGCACCATCTTGATAACGTTTTGCCCCTTTAGACATTATGCAGCAGTCCTTTGAGCAAAGCAGAGCTCCCGAATTTTGCTGATTCTGTGGCACAAATGAGCAGTAAAGGTGTCTCCGATCACTGTATATGGGAATGTGTGGAAGTGAAAACCTTCTGGCAAGATGTTGTTGATATGATTGATCAAATTTTGTCAAAGAAATTACCATTGAGTCCAAAGCTTTTCATTCTTGGTTTACATCCTACCACCCCACATTTACATAGCAATGAGTTCAGATTTATAGATATGTGTATATTACAAGCAAAACGTGTAATTGCTCTTAATTGGAAAAGTGTTGATGGACCAAGAATTGGTATGTGGGTTAAAGAAATGGCTTCAAACATGTCAATGGAAAAGATAATGTATATTGTTAGACGTAAACAAAGTGTTTTTGATCAAATCTGGGGATTGTTTCTGTACTTCTTAAGACGTAATACTAATGTTGGTAACTTGCTTCAGCGAGAACGAGCTCTGGGGGAGTAGAACAACTCTATCTGATTGTTCATATGCGTAAAAGCAACTGGGAAAAAAACCACACCCTCTAATCAGTCTGTGAAAGAAATTATTGTTATTATTATTTTATTTTATTATTTTTATTAATTTAATTTTTATCTTTATTATCTTCTTTAACCCTGCTTTGAATTGTATTTCTTGTTATAGGGACGGGGTTATGGGGGGGTTGGTAGGGTGAAAATGTTTGCTGTACTGTGCTATTATTTGTTTTGATGTAATTTGCAAACAAAATTCAATAAATATATTGCTTAAAAAAAGTGTCTCCGAGCTTTTCAACCAGCTACGGAAGATGAAGCGGGACACTGAATTTTCCATCATTTATAGGACGTTAAGAAATAACCAACGTGTACGTGGAACGGATATGGGTAGGCCATGAGAAGTGACTCCGCAAGGGGTTGTTTGTTTTCTGCTCCTGCAGAAGACAAACACAACACACGCGTTGCCGCCTGGTCCCCTCTGCACATCCACTCCCTCAGCAATGCAAAACGGCAATGTAGGATCCCAGTCTCACGTTATCGCAACGACTCGTTCCTCCTCAAAGCTTAAAATTGAACCGTGAAAAATATGCGAAAGGGGAAACAGCGCCACGCGGTGGGCAACGTAAAAGGTGCACGGGGGTTGGGTTACTAAACGGAGACAGCGAAAGTTATAACGTTTAACAAGCAAATCACATACCCGCAGAAGCCAGACACAACACACCAGTCGCCTTCTGCCCCCCCCCCCCCTCTGCACAGCCACTCCTAAACACACAAAATAACAGAGGATTTACGCTAAGAAATGGCTGCTGCTTCAAATCTGCGGCGCTACGTTGGTCACATGCCACGCCTGGGCACGTGCGGGGGCCGCCTTCCGCCATGCCAAAATGGCGCCGGCGAGTAAAGCGCCTACAAAACTCATATCGACGGTCAAAACAACACAAAACGGTAGCGTGACGCAACAGTATTGACAGTAAACAACCTGTATAAAGATGACAACACAAACAGCTCAGTTTCCACGGAAAACAACTCACCCTCCGCCAGTATCGGTTGTGGTTGCTATAGTTACCAAGCCTCCCTTCCGGTCTGCCTGCGGGGGGGGGGGGCAGCCTCTGTTGTTCTTCCGGTTTTAACTAAATGGCTGCTGCCGCACGTTTCCGTCTGCGTTGTGTGATCCATTGATGTCGTCTCTCATTACTGGCGCTCAGCAACGCGGAACGCCAGCGTGAGGAGGAGGAGGAAGAGGAGGAGGAAGAGGAGGAGGAGGAGGGCTACGGAAACTCAGGTACTCAATGAGAAAGGCGATGTGCAGTAAGGTCATTTCGACAGGAATCATCATTAAAAAATAACAGACCGAGTTCCCGTGTTGCCTCTGGCTTGGTCGGGCGTCCCTGCCGGATGTGGGTATATGTCCTGGTCCCTGCACTAGCGCCCTGGTGATTGGATTAGCCTTTGATCAATTAAAACCACAAACCCCATGAAGTAGAACCGGAAAGCCACATTTCCAAACGCAGCATCCTGCTAGCAGTACACACCACCACCGCTAGCAGGTCAGTCCATGTAGCTAGGTATTGTAACCGGTTATTTTCTTGCCCGGTGCGGGATTCGATACAGGGTGTACTGCACCACAAGGCGACATCACTAACCGCTCGGCTAAAGGGTCAGACCCGTTAGCTAGCTAGGGGCTAACGTGTCTTATTAGTAGTTTACAGTCGTCACCCTCTCCCGGAAGCGCGCCCTCGCGCTTTGTTATTCCCACGCTCCGAAGAGACTTCTGAGGATCTGCGCACTTCCGGATCCCACCGCTGCCACCAATGTAACCGGTTACTTTCTTGCCAGGTGCGGGATTCGATACGAAGTGTACTGCACCACAAGGCGACATCACTGACCGCTCGACTAAAGGCTCAGACCCGCTAGCTAGCTAGGGGCTAATGTGTCTTATTAGTAGTTTACAGTATCATGTCTGTAAGTGAGTCTTGCCGTCTTTGTACATAGTGTAACGTGCATGGATAAGTAGACACGTGGCCGCTGGCTGGCGAGTCTGACCCTTTAGTCGAGCGGTTAGCGATGTTTCCTGCGGCGTGGGCGATACGGGTTCGCTTCCCGGCCGCGGCAGTTCCTGTGGTTGCGCTGTCCCCCGAATTCGCTACAATATATTTGATAAAACCAATTCTATCTCAGCGTCCGGGTAGCGTAGCGGTCTATTCCGTTGCCTACCAACAATGGGGGTCGCCGGATCAAATCCCCGCGTTACCTCCGGCTTGGTCGGGCGTCCCTACAGACACAATTGGCCGTGGGAAGCCAGATGTGGGTATGTGTCCCGGTCGCTGCACTAGCGCCTCCTCTGGTCGATCAGGGCGCCTGTTCGAGGAATAGCGCCATCCTCCCAAGCGCTACCTTCCCCTGGCGAAACTTCTCACTGTCAGGTGAAAAGAAGCGGCTTGTGATTCCACATGTAGGGGAGGAGGCAGGTGGTAGTCTGCAGCCCTCCCCGGATCGGCAGAGGGGGCGGAGCAGCGACCAGGATCGCTCGGAAGAGTGGGGTAATTGGCCGGATACAACTAGGGAGAAAGGGGGGGGGGTAAATAAATAAAAATCATTAAAAAATAACGGTAAATAAAATGTCCTCAGTAAGATAAAATTCACAAATACTAATTGGAAATAAGAATTATTAAAGTGCATTTTTAATTGTTACATAGGGGAACTGACAAAATAGTTAACGCTTAGACACAGTACCTTGTCATGCACAGGAGAAAAAATGTGCTGTGGTTTCTGAGTATTCTCTCTAGTGAGATTTGTTCGTATCCCTTTCACCCGTAAGTTTTATGCTGTGCATGTTTAATTGTTAAATGACAGAAGATTGATTAAAAATGAAGCAGGCAGTTGGCAAAGAAGCTCCGTTTAATCCAAATATTCAGGAACAGCTTCTTGTTATTTCTAGTAATTTCATCATTTCAAGCCCAAGAAGAAAGGTTGAACAGTAAAGTGAAATCTGTCTGGCATTTTGGGGGTCAATTCAAGTTAATTTTATTTGTAGAGCCAAATATCACAAATTATACTGTGTGTGTGGGGGGGGGGGGGTAGTATACTGTGTGAAAATGATCAGTGTTCTCGTGTGCACGTGGATATGTGTACAAGTGTGCTATAGCCTGGCTACACAGTACAGGCGTATGCATATACAGTACTACGCTACTTCCTGTTCTTCCTTCCTGTAGGGTTCTAACTCTCACCAGAGCCTTGTATACAATATAAAATCTGGATGTTCTGCCATTTTGTACAAATTTAGAATGCCCAATGTTACAAATGTATTTCCCTTTATTTTAAAATTCAAAATACATGTCATTTTACATTTTCGGCACCGGTATTTTGTATTTTATTTTGATACATTCATTTGATGGGTATTTTGTAACAAGATACATTTTCATGTATCTTTGCCCAACTCCACCTAATACCGAGAACCAACGTGAAGGGTGTCCAAGCTGTGCAGCACAGAAGTTGCTGGGACTTTGAGACCTTTCATGGCCACCAGGACTGATTGAATCATGAAAAGTTATCAGTGCGATTATGCAAATATTCTCAATCTCTCTTTGCAAACACAGACTTTCCAGGCCACCATTGTAAACTACCTGCTTGGTCAAATGTTAATAAGATATGAATTTGTACGTTGATAGCAAAAGTCACTCTCCAGTATGGAAAAGGAGTGTGCATAGTGAGACTTGGAAATAGCAGATGCTCCCACACAGCCATCCATTCCATGGATAGAAAACTCCCCACCCTTTTCCTTACTCATGTCAAAACCCCTTGCATGTTATTTTTAGCCACTACCTATAGGAGTGGTGTTCCCTTGGTCGAAAAAAAAAATGAAATCAGTCTGATATGCAGATGCAGAGACAGTGATGACACAGTGAAGTGACAAGATAAGATGGAACAAACAGTTGCCAGTGCGTTTGTGCACGGGATTTCTGGTGAGAGTGAGAGTGTGAAACGGGGGAATCCCCTCTCCACACAGCTTCATTCATTCTTCCCGTGAGGGTGACATTACTCAGGTTTTTGTCTTCGGCGTTTCACTTGCACCTGCTGGTCCTGCTCCTGTTTACCTTTTAGTTACTACAACTACAGCTGACGCACTACAAGTTACCTTATGAAAAGAAGGAAATAAAACAAACATCCACTTTTCCTCCCCTCCTCTGATGTCTTTACCTTGCACTCCTCCATCACTCATGATCATTTTGGCAACAACAGGCAGTTTGTTTGAATTTTGGTAACACTTTAGTATGGGGAACATATTCTAAGTAAAAAAAACTTAATTACTAGTGAATTAGTAATGATCAAGATGTCACTTTAGTATGGGGAACATATTCTAAGTAACAAAAACTTAATTTAGAGTAATTTAACACTATGAACACTTGTAGTTTTGTGTGTTGTTATGTAAGAACAGAGCATATTCATTAAGTGTTAGTAAGGGAGAATAACTCTTCTTGTGGTACTACCACCTTATAAAGGCCATAATAAGCAAAGCATATTGAGATGGTACTACTAATAAGCAATACTTCTGAGGTTATAGAGGGAAAACTCATAGTTGTATATTACTGGTTGTATAATAAGGCCATGCAGAATAAGGCATTAATGAGTACGTAATAATGACCAATGAAGAGCCAATATGTTGCTAATTTGCATGCTAATAAGCACCTAATTAATGGTGACTACGTTCCCCATACTAAAGTGTTACCTGAATTTTTAGTGCCGGGGTAGCGTAGCGGTCTATTCCACTGCCTGCCAACATGGGGATCGCCGGTTTGATCCGGCTTGATCGGGCGTCCCTACAGACACAATTGGCCGTGTCTGCGAGCTGAATGTGGGTATGTGTCCTGGTCGCTGCATTAGCGCCCCCTCCCCCCTCCCCTCTGCACGGGAACTGGGGGGGGGGGGGGGAGTGATCCTCCCACGCGCTACGTCCCCCCTGGCGAAACCCCTCACTGTCAGGTGAAAAGAAGCGGCTGGCGACTCCACATGTATCGGAGGAGGCGTGTGATAGTCTGCAGCCCCTCCCCGGATCGGCAGAGGGGGTGGAGCAGCGACCGGGACGGCCCGGAAGAGTGACACAATTGGGGAGAAAAGGGGGGAAATCCCCAATAAAAAACCGGTACTGACCGATCAGCACAACCACAAAATGACTGTTCTTTGGAAATGTATCTCATCTCTTATCAGACCCGCTGCTCAAGTGCAATGTGACGGGATGTTCAGCAATAGTTACCACACATTTTAGACTTACAAATGAACACAGAATCACCATTCAACTAATGTTTCACCACGGAAGGAAGGAAGCCTAAGGTGGCCAAAGGGAACTGCAACTTCAACGCGCGACATGAACCCAAAGTATTGCTCTGCAAGAGTCCGTTCAGCCGGGCTCGGCGACGCGAGGAGGCCCTGTGATGGCCTGGCGGCTTGCCCAGGGCTTCTCCTCGCCTGCCGCCCAGTGACTGCTGGAATAGGATCCAGCATCCCCGCAACCCTGAGAGCAGGATAAGCGGTTCAGATAAGGGATGGACGGATGGAGATTACAAACAGCTGCATATTGAGCGGGATGGGGATATGAAAAAGAAAAAAGGGAAAGTCATACGAGTAAACCGTCGAAAATACACAGCAGCATGAGAGTTCCCATGTGCGGCTAGCCGTGCGAGTCACGTGTTGGATCACATGTACTGTATGTGTAGCATGCTTCATGTTCTATATGCTTCTCTCTATAATGCATGCGTCATCTATATTTGCTTAATGCCGCTTAATGTTGCCCTGCAAATGTTGTCACATCATTTTAGCTGCATTAACGTTCTCTAATGTAAAATGTCAACTTTATTCATGTTTTGTCATGAGCTGTTGCTTGCACACTATTTCAATGATTGTGTTTATATCTTTATCTTGTTTTGTTTTACTTTTAGGGAGCCTATTTAACATCTGGCTGGGGACTACAGAGGAAAATTAGTATTTTGGCTCACTCTGGCATATTTACAGCCATGTTGATCGACGTGCACTGCCCCTGTCAAAAGAAAGATGAGTAAGATAAGCATCTGACATCCTCTCTGAATAGGAACGCAGCCAAAAGATAGTGAGCGGTGATGGCCAGAAATCATCACCGCTTAATAGTGACATTAAAACGCCACTGACAGGCTACCCCCCAAGTTAGAAACCGAAAAGGGGTTCCACCATAATGTATCAAGGGGAGAAAAATCCCAAGTGATGGAGACAATGAGGGAAAAAAAAATCACGATGTTCCAGTGTGATTACACATTTACAATCCAGCCCACTCACTCCAACCTCCTGCGCCGTATATATAAAACCTGTCAACTGCTCTAGGGGTTATCGAATTGCCAATACCAAAAGAAACGAGTAGTAACGTCTGCTGGGTATTATAGTCAAGCTCGCAGAAACTTTACCATGGAGCACTTAATCAGAATTGCACTTGGAGTTCTTCTGTTTGCAGGCAATCTTCAAGCAAGACCTGATGCCGCAGGTTTTTGGGCTGACCTGGGCCTCCACCTTCTCCGCGATGAAGTCTCATGTGTGAGTTTCTCAGCATTTAAAAAGGCATCTGGTCCTTTTGTACAGAGACTAAACTGACTGCATTAGCGACAGCCGGAACGTCCATTCTTAGACTGGTTAGAAATGTTCTGAAATGTTTTTTTTTGCCTGACGAGCCATTCAAAAATATGTGAATATCTGATAGTTCTGAGTAATTTTCCGAGAAATAAACTTGGAGGGCATGTGTTCACCGGTTACGATGAGGGGGAAGCCTGAGCCGGTTTTACGTAATAATCATTGGAGGTGTTGACGTTTCTCTCCCATTGTGTTACAGATAAATCGAATGTTCTCTATCCAAAACAAGTCAACGGTAAGCAACAACTTGACATGTCCAATTGCCAAGAAAGGCCTCTTTCGAAGAAATTTGATTAGTATTGACGTTCGAGTTTTTCCTTCGAACAAATTGCTTTGATCCCATAAAACATGCACTCTGATATATAACACAACCTCACTGTGATACAAGACACTGAGTTTTGGAGTACACATTTCCCATCACTTTACTGAGAGCACTTCGGGTAATGACTTTTTTTTCATGATGGATTGAACACAAACTTTTTTTTGCGTTACAAACATGTGCTGACTATCTCTCTGTTGCAGATTCAGTGCTTCCCTACAGCACTGACCCAAATTGTGGAAGAGCTGGAAGAGGCACATGAGAAATGCAACAACGCGTCTCGAATCGGACAGACTTTAGAAGCCATCGAGAAGCTGGACAAGATACATGTGAGTACTTGAGACGACGCGGTACAGCAGCAATCTTAAAAAACTGTTGCAGCATAATGTTGAGATGCATGTCAGAAGACTACAATCCATCTCTTTTTACCCCTTTAGGTGCCGGCAAATACATCTGAATGTCAGTCGACCACACGTGTGTCATTCGAAGGGCTGATGGACAACATTCAAGCTTGGATTAATCTTTATTTCAGCGATGCTTTGGGGTCCAAGGTCCGTTTAACGACGCGTGATGTTGCAGCCAGCGAATCCTGAACACTTGACCCTGGAGGGAGGGCGTTAATACGGGTCTTCTCCATCATATTCCACTGTTAATACTACAATTTAACTTATTTATTTATAACATGTTTGATGTACGACTTGTTTGAAATCAAACTTTGATAATAAAATTGTAATATTTCTAACAGTGGTGCTTGATTATTTCAAAGAGTGGTAAAGAGGTAATAAGCCGTTTATTTTTTTTAGCTGAAAACTTGTGGACATGGGCCTAGGATAGGAAATCTGATCGCTCTGGTGGAAGAAAATGTGTTGTCTCTTTTTTTTTTTTCCAGAGTACAACATGGAAATCATACCCCTCAATTTGCTCACGTCATATGGGGGCATGAAAGACACCAGCATTTCTTATCATGCTGCAAACACACTTGGCAACACGAACGGCACGTTAGACCAGTAAAATATGATGCAAGCAGAAAGACTACACGCCGCTGTTAGCCAACGAAACTCTCTTGGTAGGCTTGAGAGAAGCTGTGACGAGATGTTCCACTACAACACTGTCACCGACAGCTCTGCTCTCGTTTTTGTCAATTTCAGAATGTGAGAAGGTGGAGGGAGACCACAATATTAGTATTTATTTAATCTTTAACAGCTTTTCTATGCGTAGATCATGCTGTGGTTAATATTTTTATTCAAAGAATAAAATAGTTAGCTCATTTTGTTGTTGAATCATACCTTGTCTATTAGGAAATCCATAAATCCATGCTATTACGAAGTGTTCATTAAGAATTTAGCCGAAAGAATTAAATTTTTCAACAGATTATCCACTTAAAGATGGACTGAAATCAGTAATTGGAACTTCACATGTGTAAAAAGCCTTTAAGACGCTATAATAACATGTTCGGCACAATAAAACATTCAACCACATCTTTTTTATATGTACATAACTGAAGTTGTGGGGTCTTTATACCGTTATCCGTAACTGTCCTCAATTGCCTCAAGAACTGCGAAGGAGTGGACTAGTCCTCATTAATATTCATGACTGACCACTGAGTGACAAGAACAAGCTAGCGGTGGCAGTAAGGGTGGCCGGGGTTTCTATTTTGATCATTTCATCTGTACAGGGAAGAGTAATAGAAACCAGGTTAAGAGGAGAGGTGTTGATCAGTGAGCAGCAGTGTGGTTTCATGCCACGAAAGAGCACCACAGATGTGATGTTTGCTTTGAGAGTGTTGATGGAGAAGTATAGAGAAGGCCAGAAGGAGTTACATTGTCTTTGTGGATTTAGAGAAAGCATATGACAGGGTGCCGAGAGAGGAGGTGTGATATTGTATGAGGAAGTCAGCAGTGGCAGAGAAGTATGTAGGAGTGGTGCAGGATATGTATGAGGGCAGTGTGACAGTGGTGAGGTGTGCGGTAGGAATGACAGATGGGTTCAAGGTGGGATTACGTTAAGAATTGGCTCTGAGCCCTTTCTTGTTTGCAATGGTGATGGACAGCTTGACGGACGAGATCAGGCGGGAGTCTCCGTGGACTATGATGTTTGCGGATGACATTGTGGTTTGTAGTGAGAGTAGGGAGCAGGTTGAGGAGAGCCTGGAGAGGTGGAGGTATGCACTGGAGAGAAGAGGAATGAAAGTCAGTAGGAGCAAGACAGAATACATATGCATGAATGGGGGACAACAGCGGAATGGTGAGGATGCAAGGAGTAGAGGTGACGAAGGCATATGAGTTTAAATACTTGGGGTCAACTGTTCAAAGTAACAGGGAGTGTGGAAGAGAGGTGAAGAGATGTGCAGGCAGGGTGGAGTGGGTGGAGAAGAGTGTCAGGAGTAATTTGTGACAGAAGGGTACCAGCAAGCGTTAAAGGGAGGATTTTCAAGATTGCAGCATGACCAGCTATGTCAGGGATGGGCAACTTTGATGATAGAGAAGGCCACAAAATGTTTTATCCTCACTACGAGAGGGTCAGATTGTGACCATGCACTTCCACCAGTGGGATACGTAATGAATGATAATTTATTTCAAACCTGCAAATACTAAGTAGGACATAACATACAGCTAAGCTATTGCCAATAAGTGATCAACAAATCTACACATCAAACTCAGCAAACAAATCCCCATATACGTCAGATTATTTGTTACATGTTCCAAAAGGAGTAGGAGGAAGTATACACTTATTTTTTCCTACCCCTTCTCACCTACTCTTCAGTTAATTCAGCTACTATACATTTCAAACTCACTGATAGTTCAAATTCAATCCAAGTTGTGCTGCACAATACAATACAAGCTCAACTAGAATAAGAAAAAAAAAAAAAACATCAAACACACGAGAAAGAAAAACACATCCTAATGTCATGTACCAAGAATAAACAGATCTCAATGGTACGTACAACCCAAATATCCAGTGTCATGGGAAGAAAAATGAAAAAAATGTAATAAGAAATGTTTAGAGATAAATAAAACTTAAGACAATTAACACAACTCTTCCTTATCCCTAAATCTCTTGGATGCTGTAAAAAAAAAAACTCTCCAACCTATAAGCTGTTAACTTTTAATCACGTGACAAGAGAGCTCATGTGACTTGAACCACCCAGTATGGCGGCTGAACTGCTGATAACGACGGGTGTCAGAGTCCGAGGAGTTTTTTAAAAACCATCGTAGCTAGGAAAACACAGAGTTGAAAGAGGCCAGATGGTAGATGTGCTCTGTTAACTTGGGGTGAGGGAACCTTGATCTGACAGCCACAATGATGTTGTGTTTATGTGTCAGTATAGTGCCAACATTTATTATAGAAACAACAATCATTTTCTTAAACATTATTTTTAGTTATTTTGACTAAAATTTAGTTCACCACTGACACCAATAGGCTTACAGTAGTGGTGTGCGGGTTTACACGCCTGCATGTACACATCAGTGTGAGTGAGTGAGGGAGAGAGTGAGAGAGAGAGAGAGAGAGAGAGAGAGAAGCTCTGCCCTTCTTATTATCCCTGATATACATGAAGCCAGACCTCGATCCATATGGCTCCGTTATCAATACAATAATCACACATGCTGTGATAAAACATGTGCTAATGCATCGTAAGCACACGGCTAAACAATGCTCTGGGTCCATCGGTTCCCCGGTAGTCTGTATATTCTTTCTTCAGAAAGGGTCCACGCATGGCCATGGTAAAACTTCATCTCTTCAGTTAATTTCCTTTTCATCTGATCTTTGATAAGAACTATGACAAACTCAAGCTCAAGTTCTGTCAAATGCATAACAATACAGCATGGCAGACATTGCTGGCAATGAAATGCTTAGGCATCAGGCCCAACTCAAAAAAAAAAAAAAGACATTAAATTTTGACATTAAAATTTAAAGTTAAGCCTACAATCTAAAAACCTACAATCTAATACTTAGAGACACAAAAAAACCCACTTACGTTTACTTTTTTTCTTTTACTTTCACTTGAAGTGAAGTGAAGTGAAGTGAAGTGAAGTGGAGTGAGTGAGTGAGTGAGTGAAGTGGAATGGTGGTGTAATGTCACCGCTGTGATGTGTGGACTCCTTTTTGTATCCTGTTATCCTCATTTTTTTCAGAGAATGAAAAATGGACACCGGACTTGGTGAGAATAGTTTGGTGCGAAAGAATTCTTTTGTGAATATTTCGTGCTTTCGCATCGTTTTGACACATCAGTCTTGGTTGGAACAGACCTTAAGCAATGGGTGATGTCAAAAGATTAGCGTCTCAGTTTTAGTCCAACTTTAACTTAAAGATAAAAAAACCAGAAAACCTTGAACCGTGCCTTGAGGCTCAGTCATTGTTCCATCTAATTTAACTTGGCCTCTTAGATCGTCTCACGCTACTTCCACTTTACTTGATTAGGCGACAAAGAGAGAGCAAACATGAGAAGGGGATTCAAGACAACAGAAGAGGTAGTGAAGGAAACACTCATTATGTGGGTCACAAGCCAGCCTCAAGAACTCCAAGTCAAGTCAGTTTTATTAGTATAGCCCAATATCACAAATTACAAATTTGCCTCAAGGGGCTTTACAGCAACACAACATCCTGTCCTTAGACCCTCGCATCAGATAAGGAACAACTCCCTAAAACAGCCTTTAACAGGGAGAAAAAATAGGAAGAAACCTCAAGGAGAGCAACGGAGGGGGGACCTCTCTCCCAAGACAGACAGATATGCAATGGCTGTTGTGTTCACACAATTTACAGAATGCAACATTGAAAGAGGATAACAGTTACTATGGAATTATAAAATTTTTGAAGAATATGATGCGCAGGATGCCAAGCAGTGTCCAGACGCCGCCGAAAAATATCTACAGACATTCAGTGAGCCTGGCTACCCACTGAATGTCTGTAGGTAATTTTTAAATATTTTGTACTCCAGCTCTTTTTTAACTTATTTTTAGCTTTGGTCTTCATGTGGTATATCTTATACTGTGTTTGCTGTGTTTGTCTGTGTCTGTCTTGCACTGTTTGGTGATGCCACGGCCCTCATTTCATTTTCAACATGTACCTGCACATTGTTTTTAATGACAATCAAATTGAATTGAATTGAATTGAACAGCCCAGGACCCAAGCCACGTGACCAGCATCACCATATTGGGGGGGGGGGGGCAGCATAACAAAATTGATATGGATTTATAAGATATATAAAAAGAAAATGTGATGAGGGGAATGCCAAGCAGCGTCCAGGTGGCGACCACCGTCACCACCTGGGAGGCCCGACTGCACGTGCACACAAGGGAGACTCACATGACACCATTCACACACAGAAAAAGAGAAAGGAGAAGACGTCATTCAGATAGAGAGAAAAGACCCGAGAGAAGAGAACAGTTTGCAGTAGTCATTAGTCAATTAGGTCATTAATTAGTCATAATCTATACCAGGGGTGCCCAACCTTTTTTGAACCAAGATCTACTTTTACATTTGTCAGCCAGCCGAGATCTACCAGCCCAAATATGGAACCTTATTACTGTAATACCCATTCAATGCACACGACAAACAGAAAATAATACAGCCACTACACAGCATAGTTCTCTGTTAGAAAAGTAGAAATAAATGTCATTCTCTACCTTAATAGGACCGCTGGCACTGGGAGGAGGAGGCTAGTTTCTCATAGCAGCTGGTTGCAAGCCTTAGGCAGGCCAGAAGGCGGTCACCTGTCATTGTGGATCTGTACTTCGACTTGATGATCTTCATGTGAGAAAAAGCAGATTCGCACAGGTAGGTTGATCCAAAAAGTGCTGTGTCGTTCATGGCACATCTCCTGAGGTTGGGGGTACTTTTCCTGCAGCAGTAGCTCCCAGAACGCTCCCTTCATCCCTTGTGTTGCCCTGGATTTAATCTCCATGTCAGTTTGAAGTGTGAGGATCTCATTCTCCACAGCAGGGCTGTCCAGGTGGAACAGTGGTGCCACTTTGGAGGCCATGACATCCACATCAGTACTTCCAAATGGAAAACACGGATAGCTGGCAACAGGTTCGATGGATGCAAAGTCAGTAAAGCGTCTATCAAACTGACGAGATGCCCTGAACTTGCTCCTCATAATGTGCATTATCAAGCTGTGCTGTGTCGTTACCCTGACGTTTAAGTTCTGCCTGCATGTGAGCAGTTTCGCAGGTCACTGCATTGCGGCCTACTTGACAGCCATCGGAGCTTGCTTTTAAACGCGTTCACTGAGCCGATCATGTTTATTACATATTTAATTTTATCCTTTCCCCGTAGTTCTGAATTCAGCTCATTCAGCACGCTGGTGAGATCGGTTAGGAATGCCAAATCCAAAAGCCACGTGTTGTCTTCTAGCTGTTAGCAAGTTTGAGAAAATCTCTGATTTCAGGCAACAACTCACTGAATCTCTCCAAAAATGTGCCTCTGCTCAGCCACCTTACATCCGTATGCAGCAACAGGTCTGTGTGCTCTGCCCGTCTCCTTCATGTGTGCACGAAATAGTCTCCTCTATAGGCTCCTTTCCCTAACCGAGCACACAATCTTCATTGCAACATCCGTCACTTCTTTCATGTTTAAGATCTTCCCACACAGCGCTTGTTGGTGAATTATGCAATGATAATTAAGGAAGTCCGGGAAGGAATCACAGCTTGCACCATCCAACGAACCCATTAGTACGTCCTACCATGGCAGGTGCGCCATCAGTTGTAATGGGGATGAGTTTAAAAAGGGGCAGTCTATTCTGGTTCACAAATTCCATGAATGCTTGGAAAATATGTTCGCCTCTAGTCTGTCCTTTAAGTGGCAAATGGTAAGCAGCTCTTCCTTTGTGCTCATGTCTTCAAAGGCCATTCTAATGAAAATGCACAACTGTGCCACATCCACCATATCGGCTGACTCGTCGAACTGGGGGGAAAAACACTCGCATGCCTCAGTGTCCTTCTTCAGTTGCTCGTGAAGATCCTCGGCCATTTCCTCACAGCGCCGTGTAACAGTACTCCGGGATAGCTGAACATCTTTAATGGCATTCACACACTGTCGTAAATATAGGTGGTGCAGCCGGTGCAGTTGCACCAGGGCCCGTCGCTAGGGGGAGCCCGTCAATATTTCTGCATGCAATGTCCTAGTCCAGGGGTGTCAAACTCCAGGCCTCGAGGGCCGCAGTGTCTGCAGGTATTTGTTGCAACCATGCACTACACCACCTGGTTTCACTAAGTAGCTCACCTCCTGGATCAAGGAGGGAAAGGAACTAGTTTAATCAGGTGGTGTAGTGCGTGGTTGCAACAAATACCTGCAGACACTGCGGCCCTCGAGGCCTGGAGTTTGACACCCCTGTCCTAGTCCAATGTTGCGTGTCTGTTTTGAGCATGTGATGATAGCTTGTTTAGCGCGCGCAATATCATTTACCTATCTAGCCTACCTAAGTAACGTTAGAAGAATAAAATCAAGCAAGCAAGCATGAGTTACACACATAAAAGTGGATGTAAAAAGAGGAAGGAGAGCAAGGAAAAAAAGGAAAGCTGCAACATGTGCCGCGTGCGTGCCAAACCGTGCAATCTAGCAGGTTTTGAGTGTGATGTGTGCTCCCCTGTTACTGTCGAATGACAAGGCTATTAGCTATATTACAGCCTAGTTGCTTTGTTGACGTGTTTCATCGCCTTGTCGACCGATGTGATTTAGAGACCGTCTGTTCAGGTTTCCCAACTCTGTCCGTGGTGCGTCCGCTCTCCGCGGTTCTGAAGTGTAGCCAATCTTTGACATACCGACCTTTACAATAACTCATCAGTGTCAAATTTGTCTGTTACTTTGATATTTCTATTTTATTTGTTATATTTCATGCTGTGAAGCACTTTGCGATTGTATATCTGTGAAAGGTGCTATACAAATAAATAACTAAAATTACTTACTAAACCCACCTACGGTGGTGGTGGTGTGCGTGTGTGAGCGAGTGAGAGAGAGACGGGGGGGGGGGGTCTACGAGGGTCGCTTGTACCAGGGCCCATAATAAATATGTTACGCCGGTGCATTCACAATGTTCTTGAATTCGTCGAAGAGTGCATCCGCAGCCACAACAAACACCTCTTTAACAATTTCGCCGTCTTTGAAAGATTTCCTATGCTTAGCAAGAACACGACTGACACGATACGAGACTGTCGCTGCAGCCTTGCCCTTGGTGTTGGGTGTCGTAAAAACTGACCATTGCGCTGCGAATCGAGACTTCATTTCCTGCCATTTTCTGGTTCGTTGCGCTGTTTCCACTGGGAAATCTGTATCATAGCTTTTGTGCGCCATTCTAAAATGCCGCTCCAAATTACCCTTCTTCGGTATAGCCCAACCCCGTTGCATGGACTTTAATCTATGAGATCGTGATAGCATCACGATTATGACCTGATTTACGTGATGTGGCCACGATCTGGTAGAACCCTAACCCTAACCCTAACCTCATTAGTCGGCGAGTCGTGACCACATCACGTAAATCAGGTCATAATCGTGATGGTATCACGATCTCATAGATTAACGAAAGTCCGTGCGACTGGGTAAGATAGCCACACTAGCATTGCAGATCAGACGTATGGATTTTGCGTTAGAATAAACGCAAAAAATAAGCTTCCTCCCATTCATTGTGGGAATGACGAGTTTTCGATCTTTAAATTCTGCCATTTTTGCTGTTTGTCTCCGAACATACGAAAGAAGTCGATCCTGTTAACGTTATTCACGGCTCTCTTCTCCAATTCGACGCTGACAGTGAACGTAAGGTTACGCCTTCATACGTCAGAGCTTGCGAGTGAGATAATTCGCCAATATCTCGAATCTGACTAACACAGGACTGATGCTGACCTTGCCTCTTAATGGTTAGTCAGATTTGATGTCAATCAAGATGTGAACGCAAGGGACTGCCGATTTTTTTTAAAAATTATTATTATTTTTTAAATGTAACTCCATTTTTCAAAACCGAGATGATTTTGATCGACTGGTTGGGCACAAAAGATCTATACGCTATAGACAGAACCCAACCCGCCATGCAGTACAGGTTGTGAAGCACTCAACTTAAACGCAACTAATTGTAGGCTAAGGCAAAAAGACGAGTTTTAAGTTTGGATTTAAAGGACCCAACAGACTCTGATTGTCTGATGGCAGCAGGCAGGTTATCCCACAAGAACGGGGCCCGATAGGAAAAGGCCCTGCCACCAGCTGACTTCTTTTTAACTTTGAGCCCTGTATTTTGAGAGCGAAGACCTCGAGATGGAATGTACGGCTTAAGGAAATCAGACAGGTAAGATGGGGCAAGGCCATTGTAAGTCAGCAGAAGCACCTTGTATTCTGATCTAACATGGATAGGAAGCCAGTGAAGGGAGGCAAGAATTGGTGTAATATGGTCAAATTTCCAAGATTTAGTTAGGCTTCTAGCAGCAGCATTCTGAACCATCTGAAGACTTTTAGTACTAGAATGTGGCAGACCTGAAAACAGAACATTACAGTAATCAAGTCTGGATGAAACAAATGCATGTATTAGAGTCTCTGCGTCAGCCATGGAGAGAAAAGACCGATTTTTAGCTATGTTACGTAAGTGAAAAAAGGCAGTCTTGGTGATTTCTTTAATGTCCTTATCAAAGGAAAGGCTGGGATCAAACGTAACACCAAGATTTTTGGCTGCCACACTTTGTGAAACCACAGAGTTGTCAATTGGTATCGTTACTTGATCAAATTGGTGTCTGTGTCTAGCAGGGCCAATGACTAGCATCTCGGTTTTATCTGAATTTAAAAGCAGAAAGTTAAGTGACATTCAATTTTTAACAGTAGCCAAGCAGGCTTCTCAATTAGTCATTTGAGTATGACCCTCAGCCCTTACAGGCACATACAGCTGAGTATCATCAGCATAGCAATGGAAATTTATTCCATAACGGCGTATAATTTGGCCAAGAGGTGAAATATAAAGAGAGAAAAGTAGAGGGCCAAGAACTGAGACCTGAGGTACACCATATTTAACATCAGAGAAGTCCACCATGTCCAACAAAGCAACCTGAGGCCCCTCAACCTGCCATCTCTCACCCCATTTACACTTTGTATTAAAATGTGATCTGTATCCAGATACGTTATAATAAACAATAAACGATCCGATCTTGTTTTTGTGTTTACACCTGGTGTTTTTAATGCATTCTTGTTATCCTCATTGAGATTGAATCTGTCCTCTAGAGTAAAACCTGCGCATGAGTAATTTAAAATCAGCTGTAGGCTAAGGGTCAACACCACAGGTGTAAGACTTATTTCTGTAAGAACTGTCCAGTGTTGCTTGGAAAGCATTGTCACCCCATAAAGCTGATAAGTACCTTGTTTCCTGATATCTCCAGGGAAGTGAATCTTCCATTTCTATCAGTCACTGTAGAGCCTATTTTCGTTAACTTTTCATCAGGTTAGCTAACTTCTGACATGAGGAGTGTTCAGTAGTATTTGCGGTCAGAGCAGGAACGATGACGTTGTGTAGTTATGGATGCCAACAAGTTGTATGGATTACGACCTAAGACCCAAACATAATGCGAGCCAGACTACCTTCAAGATATGGTCAGGCAGATCCGATCACATTACCATCACAATGCATTTACACCTTGCATTAACATGCATTTTTTCCTTATCCGGATAACATGTCCGGATACAGAACAAATTTTAATACCAGGTGTAAATGGGGTCTCCGCGTTTTATATGAAAAAGCAGCAGTCTGCAGCTTCACCTGCCAAAATCTCTTCACAACTCAAGTCAAGTAAATTTTATTTGTATAGCCCATTATCAACAAATTTGCCTAAGTGGGCTTTAAAGCAATACAACATCCTGTCCTTAGACCCTCAAATCAGAAAAGGAACAACTCCCTATAAAAACCCTTTTAACAGGGAGAAAAAATAGGAAGAAATTTCAGGGAGAGCAACAGAGGAGGGATCTCTCTCCCAAGACGGACAGACGTGCAATAGATGTGCGTACATAATTTACAGAATACTACACTGAGAGAGGATAACAGAATTATAATTGAATAATAAGATCCATGGAGAGTATTTACAATGTCATTTAGCAGACGCTTTATCCAAGGCGATGTACATCTGAGAGTTAATAAAACACAAGCAAGGATCTAGTCAGGAGGTGGCAATGCAAGTAAGTGTAAAAAAAACTAGGTTCAAGTCCAATAGGACATAGGTGTCAACAGGCAGTGCAAAAAGGCAAAGGTGCATAGAAGTGATTGGTTTTTTTTAAAAATACCATCAGGTGTGGAGATGTTCAAGAAAGAGCTGGGTCTTTAGCTTCTTCTTAAAGATGGAGAGGGACTCAGTGGATTGAATGGAGTTTAGTAACTCGTTCCACCACCGAGGGAAATACAGAAGGGACGAGTCTGGCTAGTGACCTAGGGCCCCATTGTGGCAGAAGTGCCAGGCGCCTTTCATTGGCAGAGCGTAGTGAGCAGGAGTGAGTGTAGACCTGAATGAGGGAGTTCAGGTAGGCGGGAGCCGTTTTAGTTGCTGTTTAGTAAGCAAGCATTAAGGTTTTGAATTTGATGTGGGCAGCAACTGGGAGCCAGTGGAGGGACATGAAAAGCGGAGTGACATGTGCTGTTTTTGGTGGATTTAAGACCAGATGTGCCACCGCATTTTGGATCATTTGCAGAGGTTTGAAAGTGCATGCAGGGAGACCTGCCAGTAAGGAGTTGCAGTAGTCAATGCGTGATATAACGAGAGCGTGTACCAGGAGTTGTGCTGCATGCACTGACAGATATGGTCTAATTTTGCTGATGTTGTACAGGGCAAATCGGCATGACCGAGCAATCGAGGCCACGCTTAAAGGTTAATTGGTCATCAATCATGATGCCCAGGTTTCAGGCAGATGTTGTGGGCATGAGTTGGATTGATCCAAACTGGACACTGATCTGTTGTTGTCAGGATGGACTGGCTGGGATGACAAGGAGCTAAGTCTTAGAGAGGTCAAGCTGAAGGTGGCGTTCTTTCATCCATGCAGAGATATCAGCAAGGCATGACGATATTCATGCTGAGACTGTGAGGTCATCTGGCGGGAATGATAGGAAGAGCTGGGTATCGTCAGCATAGCAATGGTATGAGAAACCATGGGAGCGGATGATTGCATCAAGTGAGGATGTGTATATTGAGAAGAGCAGGGGACCGAGCACTAACTCTTGTGGTATCCCTGTGGATAAGCCATGCAGTTTGGACACTTCTCCTCACATCACACCACTCACATACACAGGAGAAGAGACAAGAAAAAACATTAGTCACACATCGGAATGAGAGAAGGATATAATACTGAAACAGGATATGGATTTATAAGATATATATATTTTTAAAAAAGTGATGAGGAGGATGCCAAGCAGTGTCCCCGTGGCGACCACAATCACCATGGAGACCTGGGAGAATGCACACAGGGGGAGATTCACATCCCACCAATCACATATACAGGAAAAGATAAATGAGAAGACATCATTCCGAGAGAGAAAAGAGGTGAGAGAAGAGAACAGTTTGCAACAGTTAATAATCTATACTTGATAATCTTGTCGGCACAACAAGTGCTTGGTAAATTCATTAAGACAGAAACTGACGCGTCATGGAGGACAGGTCGTGAAGTACTTAATTTAAAGGCAACTAATTATTGGCTAAGACAAAAAGATGGGGACTCAAAAGACTCTGTCTGACAGCAGCAGGCTGGTTATTCCACAAGAACGGGGCCCGACAGGAAAAGGCCCTGGGACCAGCGTACTTCTTTTTAACTTTGGGTACACACAGGAGCCCTGTATTTTGACAGCAGAGAGCTCAAGATGGTTTGTACGGGCGTTCAGACTGGTAGGATGGGGCAAGCCCATTTAGGATTTTATAAGTCAGCAGAAGCACCTTCAAGTCTGATCTAACATGGATAGGACAGTGAAGGGAGGCAAGAATTGGTGTAATATGGTCAAATTTTCTAGTTTTAGTTAGGTTTCTAACTAAAACTAGAATTTTTTTTTTTTAATATAGTTTTAGTTAGAATCCTAAACCAGGCCATCACAGGGCCGTCGTTCAATGGCTGCTTGGATAGGCTCCAGCATCCTCGTGACCCTAATTAGGATAAGTGGCTTGGAAAATTGATGGAATGGATGGATAGTTAGAATTCTAGCCATAACATTTTGAATCATCTGAAGATTTTTAGTACTAATGTGGCAGACCTGAAAACAAAACATTACAGTAATCAAGTCTGGATGAAACAAATTCATGTATTAGAGTCTTTGCGTCAGCCATGGACAGGAAAGACTGAATTTAACCTATGTTATATAAGTGAAAAAAGGCAGTCTTGGTGATTTATTTAATGTTGATAATAATAAGCTTATCAAAGGAAAGGCTGGGATCAAACGTAACACCAAGATTTTTGGCTGCCACACTTTGTGAAATTACAAAGTTGTTGATCATTATTGTTACTTGATCAAATTGGTGATGGTGTCTAGCAGGACAAATGACCAGCATCTAAGTATTATCTGAATTTAAAAGCAGTAAATTCAGTGAAATTGAATTTCTCACAGCAGCCAAGCAGGCCTCTAAATTAGTCATTTGAGCATGATCATCAGCCTGTATAGGCACATACAGCTGAGTATCACCCGCATAGCAACGGAAATGTATTCCATGACTTGCGTATAATTTGGACAAGGGGTGAAATATAAAGAGAGAAAAGTAGAGGGCCAAGAACCGAACCCTGAGGTACACCATATTTAATGAATTTCAATGTAATATTATTATAGCAGACACAGTGTGTTCTTCCAGATAAGTAGGATTTCAGCCGAGAGAGAGAGAGCTAAGCCAAACGCACCAAAATTAAAATTTATTTTCTCTAATAGTATACAGTGATCAATGGTCTCAAAGCCTGCACTGAGGTCCAGTAGCAGAAGCGCATAAGTGGAATCAGAATCCATACCATGTAAAAGATTATTCACCGCTCTGGTCAGAGTAGCTTCAATGGCGTGACAGGCCCCAAATTTTCATATACATCGTTTTCTTCTATATGGGTCGAAAATTGTTGATACATAACTCTCTAACACTTTATAAAAGAATGAACAATTAGAGACTGGTCAATAGTTAAGAGACCCTGGATCGAGGTGCGGTTTCTTAAGTAGAGGCTTGACAACAGCTGTCTTAAAACTGCTGGGAACTGTACCAGTAGTAAGTGATAAATTAATGTCCAGCATTGTAGGTCCCAGGCAAGGCCAGAGGTCTTCAAAAAGTTTTGCTGGTAAAGGGTCAAATAGGCAAGTAGTTGGTTTAGAAGCTGGCATGAGCTTAGTCAAAGTATCAAGAGAGATAGTCTCAAAAGCTGTAATAACCGGGTCTCTCAGTGACTCATTGTATAGATATGAATTTGGTAAGATGGGATCTGCAGGAGTAGCTGGAGTTCAAGAACTAATTTTTTTATGATCTCGTCAAATGTATTGCAGAAAGTCTAGAAACTCATGGGGCGTGAATGGTGAGCAGCTAATAGCTGCTTTTTAGTAAATTTAGCTAGAGTGTCAAAGAGAAATCTGGGGTTATGTTTATTGATACTGATTAAGCAGGAGGGATACACTGCTTTTGCAGCAGCTAAAGCACCCTTTTATTTCAACAAACACTCATGCCAAGATAGGTAAATAACTTCCAATTCTGATTTTCGCCATTTACATTCCAGTCTCCTGCAGGCCCCCTTAAGAGCATGTGTCTCATTGTTAAACCAGGGTGTAGGCCTCTTTAGTCACCTAGCTCTCGTGAGAGGCGCAACTGAATCAAGGAGACTAGAGAGTGTCACATTTAAGTCACTAGTGAAATTTTCAACAGTGAAAGGAATCAAGACTTCAGGCAGCTGCTGGCCAAATTCAACTACAGTGGATGGACCAATGTGGCAAGTGGCAATTACATCTGTGCACACATTAACACGACAAGCCAATAATGCTTCAAATTTAATGAGAAAATTATCTGCCACAGCAGATGTGGTTTGCAAGACATTCAGATCAGAAACAGCTATCCCTTTAGATAAAACCAAATCAAGGGTGTTACCACTGCAACGAGTCGACTCTTGAACAAACTGAGCGAAACCCAAAAGTATCAACAAGCACCAGAAAGGCTTTACTTAGAGGATCACCAGCCTTATTCGAATTAAAATTTTAATCGCCAATAATTAGAACCTCATCAAAATTAACAACAAGACCTGAGACAAATTCTCCAAATTCTAGTGAGTAAGGGCCAGGAGGTCGATAGAGTATCATAATCTGGACTGAGCAGAGTCTATTTGTGGCGGAGGGAGATGGATTTAGGATAAGAGCCTCAAAAGATTGTACTTTAGATTCAAGTTTAGAAGTTTAATTGAAAATAGACTTAAATATTAAGCTGACACCGCCACCTTGTTTATTGGCCCGAGTTATATGGGCATAAGTATAGACAGCTGGGGAAGCTTCATTTAAGGGAAGCAAAACATTTGGTTTCAGCCATGTCTCCCATGACCCAATATCAAAACTATGTTTAAGAATCAGATCATTTAGTCCGCGGTGGTGTAGCGGTCTAAGCATCGGCTTGGTGTCGATGCAGTTGCCCACTGGGGACTGGGGTTCGCGCCCCGGTCTCGTCAGATCCGACTATGGCCGGACTCGATGAAGCAGCAATCATTGGCAACGCTGTCTTCGGGAGGGGGGCGGAGTCGGCTTGTGTTCGTCATGTGAATGCGTCTCTGTGTGTGTCGGAAAAACAGTGGTTCGGCTTTGATTCGCCTTGTCACGAAAGTGGGGAGGCGGTTTCCTTCGAGACTGCCGGCCGGAGAGATGCAGTTGGCGAACACATGCAATACGAGGGTGGGTGTTTGAATTAAAATAGGGATCAATTGGCTACTAAATTGGGAGAAAAAAGGGAAAAATCAGAAATAAATAAATAAAATTAAAAAAAAGAATCAGATCATTTAGTAGTAAGGCTTTGGTAGACAGTGATTTGATATTTATGAAACTAAAATTAAGCATCTGGTTGAAGTGATCAGTAGTAGGCAGAACTTTAGAGCCACCAATACATGAAATATTAATTGGAAATAGACACCTTGTATTAATAGTTGACCATTTCAAAGACCTAAACTTTGAATGACGTGTGGTCACACTTTTGATAACATTAGATGTTTGGTTCTGTAAATTATTATGTACTTTGTTGCACATTTCACCACCACCACTGGTAGGAATGATAGATTATTGTGATTCACACATTTACGAGAGGAGAGCTTGGGAGCAATACAGAGATGGTCTCAATGTTATAGACCAAGCTGTCAGTCTGACGAGAAATTCCCTGACTAAACATATTAACTAGTTACTCCACATCCGCACAATGTTACATTTCACCACCATCAGTGGTAATTAGATTATTGTGATTCACACATTTAGGAGAGGAGAGCTGTGGAGCAATACAGCAGGGTACAGAGATGGTCTCAATGTTATAGACCAAGCTGTAAGTCTGATGAGAAATTCCCTGACTAAACATATTAACTAAATTAGTTACTCCACGTCCGCACTAAGTCTAAACCTAGCAGGCTCTCTAATCACCTAGTGATTCTCTAGTGTCAAACCACATGTGGACAGCTATCTATATTGCTCGACAAAAGAGAGCTGCCATCCCCAGTAGGGTGAATACCATCCGCTTTCAGCAGGTAAGGGCGGACCCAAAAAGAAGGCCAGAATTATCAACAAAACCAAATCCCTGCTCATTACAGTAATGAGCCAGCCAGCGGTTCACTGAGGTGAGCCTACTGCACATCTCAGTATTACCCCTTACGGGTAAGGGACCAGAGACAGTCGATGCTGACACATCTTTCTGGCCAACTCAAGCGTCCTGACTAGGCTGGCTTATGTGATCTCTGATTGCTTCATCCTAGCATTATGGGGGCCGACATGAATAACAATGTTGCTGAAAGTAGTGGTGCTGTGTGCCTGGGTTCCCTGTTTGTTCCTCAATGATGCCAGCACCCTAAGATTAGCCTCTATTTCAGAGACTGTGGCCCAGTTCACAGTGAACCAAGGCTGGTGAAGCTAATTTGATATTGTGAGTAATGGAATTTCCCATCACTAGCTTTACTCTGTCAAAAGGAGTGGGAGAGGCCTACTGGCGCGGGAGGACTACCAACAGGGCTGGGGTGAGGGGCGAAAACCAGTTTGCAGTCGGGAGAGGTGACTGCAGACCAGGTCATACGACCAGTGGGTTGCTCTTGCGAGTCTTCCCACACCAGCAAACAGGGAAAAATGCTGCCGCATCTGCCGACAACGCTGAGCTAGTGCTAACAATAGCAGGTCTGCTGTCAGGCCCAGGGTTAAGGCTCTCTGGACTGCCCGTCATGTCTAACGCAATCCTAGCCGAAAGAAGCTGCTCTTACTCACGGACACATCTCTCTAGTAGAGACAACCTATATCTGTAACTGCGGAACAGTCACCACACATCATCGTTTTAACGAGGCTGCTTTGACTGCAAATACGATAGAGCTTACTGCTAAGCTAGTAAACAAACAAGGAACAAAAGGCTGCCTACTAACACAAGTCGTTTGAGAAAGAAAACTAGAGAATCTAGCAATAAGTGAACTAAGCACAGAAAACAGCAAAATCAGCAGGACAAATGAAGAGGTTAGGGAAGAATATAGAGAAGAAAGAACAAGATAATAAACAGCAATTATTGATCTCATGACGGCTGAAGCCAGAAACAGTTGGCAGTGATGAGCAGTGAGGTGTTCCTCCACAGAGATGTGCAAGGGCTAAGATGATGAAGACAACTGACATATCTGCACAAGACTGAATGCACAGGAAAAAAATCAGAAAGTTAAACAGCCCTTACACACCACAGAAACAGGGAAAGCCTTTCTAGTTTCAGAACAGGGCTGATGGATGACAGATGCTTCTCTTCCATCAGCCACATGAGGGATTTTACCCTGTAGTAGTAGGACTGAAAAAAAACAACTAAAAAACCCCAAGTGTCATCAGCAGGAAAAATAATGTTGCATACATTAGGGATAGCTAACTAATTCAGCCCGCCCTTTTCCATCCTGCAGCTCTATAAATTCATTGCTACACATGTGAGAAAGAATACAAACTGATATAACACCTCCAGTGCTCAACAACGTGCTGAATCCACTGTTGACTAGGACGCCTTTGAGCCAAACATGGATCACTTTATCTGCACTGTCTTTTGGATGTTTACCCTTCCCGGCTGGCTTCAAGCCTACCCTGTGAACATTCCTGACTTCAACATCGAACTTATCATGAATGACGTCTCCTGTGTAAGTTATGCTAGTTTTATTAATTCACATTAATAAATACATATCAATATATACAAATCAATGTTATTACATCAACATAATATACTAATTACTAAAAGTCACTCAAGTTATATGCAATGTGTCCTTTGACCCAAACAGCTGGATGTGACATTCTACACTCCAACAACCAACATAAAGGTAAGACATATTTATACTGCTATGTTCACCTAGGGGAAATTCTTGAACCGCATAACTTCTGGACTGTAGACACCATTTAAGTAAATTACAAGCTCCAAATATTCAAACAGAAAAATTCAGGACCATTCTGGAGCACTGAAATACAGACAAAATTCTAGACGTGAAGGGTGAAATTATGAAACACAATTCCCTAACAAACTGCCAAAATGCCATATCTCTAAACAGAGAAACTCCTTTGAAAATTGAGATTGAGGTTATTCAATTAAAAAAAAAAAAGTAAAAACTTTAGGCTGGCCAGTTTGGAAAATCAGATGTATGAAATAAATCGGCATTTTCTGAGTGCACTTTCGCATACAGCAGGGTCTTAGCAGGCATCAGGTGTTAATGAAGCTTTCATAAAACCACATGCAAAGGAACTTTGAGTACAGGAAGCGAAGTGTTCAGCAAGTTTTCCTTCTTCACATGGTAGTAACAGCATCTACAAGCAGCCTTCTCTTCATGCAGCCACAACCACAAGTGCCTCAGTCAAAGTGGCAACAGGAGGATAACCATCTCTCTCTCTCTCTCTCTCTCTCTCTCTCTGTTGCAGGAACAATGCCTTACCACAGTTCTAACATGCTGTATGGACAATCTCGTCATGGCATCAGATAAGTGTGACGAAAATAATGACCGTCTCTACCAGGCTATGGAGTTCTTGAACAACTTGATTGAAGAACGACAGAACAGTCGCTATGTAAGATGTCACTGTTTGATTGCTTTGGTGCCAATAAGCAAAATGTCATAGAAAAGAGCCATCAAAACGTTTAATTTTGCAAAATCAAAACTAAAAACTATTCATCCTCTCTTTTCCTTAGAGACTGACAAACTCCACAAACTGTGCCTGTGAGCGATCATCTGAACATACTTTAGAAGGCTTTCTGAAGTACTTGAAATTTTTAGTTCATTATCACAATAGTGGACTGCAGCTTAACAAGACATTGCAACCCTAAGGGGTCCAAGCAAACCCTCTGCAAAAAACTGTGACCCGAATGGGTTGTGGAAACACTGCCATCGGACTAAAGACGGCTGTCAGGCACTGCAAAGAGGTGGAAAAAAAGGTGTAGTTTGAGTACTTATTCTTTAATCTCTATTCTTTCTCGAAACATTTTACCACTAGAGAGGAGATTATGGTAGAACCGATCAGCTTGTAGTTCAAGATTCGGTCCATACTTTCACCAAAAAATAAAAAAATAAATAAAATCTTGAAACTGATGCAATTCTACAAAATGAAATTATCACACCTCATCAGCAGATGTCATAATTTGACTTGTCTGAAGACTCAGTATTGTATTGTACATTACAATATTTACATTTACAACAATATTGTAAATCTTAATCTGTATTTCTAACATTGTGAGAGTTTGTCACAACCGGTTGACTCTGTTTTTGATGTAATTTTTCTGAACACTGCTAACTTTGTATTTAACCAGGTCTATGCAAAATATAAGTTGGCAGTTCACAGTGAATGGCCCTCTGGTTTAATATTAACATTGTTTGTGTTACTTAACTTTGTTGTTTTGAAATCCTGCTGTGAAAGAGATTGAGTTCTCAGTCCATTTCCTTAAATCTGAATGTATTTCATGTACAGTAGGCTCTTAAAGAGCTCCAAGTAAATTGTTTATTTATCTATTTATTATCTATCTATTATTGTGCATTTGGTGCTCTGAATCTTCACTTACAACTTAATAAAATGTCATCATTAGATGACTGTGTCAGTAATGTCCCTTTTTCTTACTGAAGACGCAACTCTATACTGGATGTCTATCAAAGCTAGTAGAAAGTCAAGTCTCAACAGAAATATCCTTGTCATTGTGGGGATGAATTTTTCTATTGCTTGTTAAAAAAAACAAACAACAAAACAAACAAAAATACCAAAATACCATATTTCCAAAATGGGGCTTATCTCCCACTTATTGTAATGTCTTAATGCATGCTTAATAATCCAGGTAAGGAAATCACAGAAAGTTTGATCAGCTCATCTGGACACAATGTTTAAACGTTGTGTCCAGATGAGCTGATCAAACTTTCTGTGATCACCTATTGTAACATGATAGTGTCACATTAGATAACCCAATATAGTCTAGATCATCTGAACAAAGGTTGTAGAAAAAATAATTTTGCATGAGCAGAAATCCGAACGAAAACTATCCAAGGCACACTTAATAAGAGACACACTTAATCGGGGGATTTAGTGTGTGGCCTCTGTGGGAGGGGACATTTCCTGACAGATAATGGCAAATAGTTCGTCAGCCAGGCCACAAAGTCTAAAATGGAACAATTAAGTCATAGACCGGTCACAGCTTTGTCATTCAGGGATGGCACTTCCGATGATGAATATTTTATTCATAAGATGTTCCCAGTGGAAATTTAACTGCGACAACAGGCTCTTTTACAAGTCAGACATTTAGTCTCACTGTTATCAATCAACTTGATGGCTACATGAAATGTGTGCATTATTTTGAGGGTTTGATGCAAATTACAAGGCATCTATTTGATAGTGATCTGTTGGACAGATTTAGAAATCCACATCTTTGGACCCACCCATCCAAAGGAACACCACTGCAAGTAGGGTAAACTTTGCACTTCAAGTTGACTGCATATCTTCGTTCATTGACCGCAGTAAAGGTCCCACAGTGATGATCTGTCCGGCCCTGAGAGAGCCTGCTAAGTGTTTTGAGTGTGCAACCACATCAAGAGAACTACACATCCTGTTTATCTATCTTTATCTACTTGTCTTGTATCACCACAATGGGTGAAAGCAAAAAATGACTTCAACTGAATAAGTTTTCCAGCTTTTACGTGCTTTCATTCGGCAGAATAAACGCAACCACTGAGCCAGTCACCCAAAATCCCTGCGGTATACAAATACTGGAAAATGTCCCCCGCTAACATCTGTGACTCACAGAATAAACTGTATGGTGAGAAAGTGCACATTTTTAAACCTTCAGAGAATTCAACAAAGGCCCCCAAACGAGAATTCTGGATGAAAACATGCCACTAGAAAGGCTGCCTTCTGATCCAGTTTCACACAGAACTGGGCAAGATTTGCTAAAATTTAGTACATAAATGAGAATGCTGAGGGCTAGTGCCTTTGTCTAACCAACGCAATGAAGCTGGATGCCTGGTATTAGTCAGGAAACTCTAATGGAGTCTACGCACAATGATAAGCTCGTAAATGATGCAACTTGGAAAGATAGGAGGGAGGAGAGGGAAAACGCCTTGAGGTAGCGACACCACGCCGATTTTAACTCAATTTAATCCGACCATATTTTTATCTGTCGAAAGTCAAACACTCCAGGGCTCAATCTTGATCGACTTGATCTTGACCGAAATATTTTCACAGCTATCAGTGACAAAATTCAATCAAAACCATATACCTTGAACAACTTGACCTGTAAAAACTCCCACTAATTTTCTATAAGTGTCTGGAATGTAACTGGCTTTGACTACTTTATGTGGAGATCGCAAAATACAGCGAGGTGGAACTCTCCAAGGAGCTTCCTCCTGCGGCTGAGATTGACAACCAATATCTCCCACACACATACACCGCTTCAGATTTTTTTTCTCTGTTGTAACACATTGTCAATGTTTATTAAATTACGCTACGCTGATGCACAAAATGTGTCAATGAAAACACGCATGATCGTGCCTGTGCTTATTGTCCACCAATCCGCCCTCTAAGTTCTTTGTCTTGCACAGCAGCTCTCTACGCATAGCCTATCATAGAAAAGCAGGAACAAACCAAAGCCACAAACCTTAAGCATCGAACACAGATCATACATACAACTGAGAAGCTTGATCCATTCCCCTTTATAATTCTCTTAATTACAATGCATGACTTCTTCAGAGGTAAACACAAAACACACCAATCCAACCACACAGCTGCTGTCAGGATGCATAAACACTCTGCTGGGTCACATACACAGGAAACAAATGTATTTCCTGTAAGCATGTGCAGAATTCAGGCAACCAGCCGCATCAAGATTTTAATCAACACACGGGGGGTCACCATGTTAACATCCGCCACAGCCTTGCAGAAGGCATCCAGTTTTCTGTGAATCTGCGAGAAGACGAGCCATCTCAAATTCAAATGCCAAAACCGGGGGGGTTACGCTGGCTGAATGCAGGTGAACTTTTGCTCTGGTTGCCTCTCAAGTGGCTTACTTTACCAGCTGAACTGCCAGACAGTCCGGCCTCATTCAGATGTCCAATTCGGTTTCATGAAAAATATTTGGTATAACTTTGAAAAACCATCAGTGGCTATACTCTGCTCTGTTAAACTTACTGAAATTGCTAGTAAATTTAGAAAACCTCAAAGCTATTAAAGATACATATATATACACTACCGTTCAAAAGTTTGGGATCACCCAAACAATTTTGTGTTTTCCATGAAAAGTCACACTTATTCACCACCATATGTTGTGAAATGAATAGAAAATAGAGTCAAGACATTGACAAGGTTAGAAATAATGATTTGTATCTGAAATAAGATTTTTTTTACATCAAACTTTGCTTTCGTCAAAGAATCCTCCATTTGCAGCAATTACAGCATTGCAGACCTTTGGCATTCTAGCTGTTAATTTGTTGAGGTAATCTGGAGAAATTGCACCCCACGCTTCCAGAAGCAGCTCCCACAAGTTGGATTGGTTGGATGGGCACTTCTTGCGTACCATACGGTCAAGCTGCTCCCACAACAGCTCAATGGGGTTCAGATCTGGTGACTGCGCTGGCCACTCCATTACCGATAGAATACCAGCTGCCTGCTTCTGCTCTAAATAGTTCTTGCACAATTTGGAGGTGTGTTTAGGGTCATTGTCCTGTTGTAGGATGAAATTGGCTCCAATCAAGCGCTGTCCACTGGGTATGGCATGGCGTTGCAAAATGGAGTGATAGCCTTCCTTATTCAGAATCCCTTTTACCCTGTACAAATCTCCCACCTTACCAGCACCAAAGCAACCCCAGACCATCACATTACCACCACCATGCTTAACAGATGGCGTCAGGCATTCTTCCAGCATCTTTTCATTTGTTCTGCGTCTCACAAACGTTCTTCTTTGTGATCCAAACACCTCAAACTTGGATTCATCCGTCCACAACACTTTTTTCCAGTCTTCCTCTGTCCAATGTCTGTGTTCTTTTGCCCATCTTAATCTTTTTCTTTTATTGGTCAGTCTCAGATATGGCTTTTTCTTTGCCACTCTGCCCTGAAGCCCAGAATCCCGCAGCCGCCTCTTCACTGTAGATGTTGACACTGGTGTTTTGCGGGTACTATTTAATGAAGATGCCAGTTGGGGACCTGTGAGGCGTCTGTTTCTCAAACTAGAGACTCTAATGTACTTATCTTCTTGCTCAGTTGTGCAACGCGGCCTCCCACTTCTTTTTCTACTCTGGTTAGAGCCTGTTTGTGCTGTCCTCTGAAGGGAGTAGTACACACCGGTGTAGGAAATCTTCAATTTCTTAGCAATTTCTCGCATGGAATAGCCTTCATTTCTAAGAACAAGAATAGACTGTCGAGTTTCAGATGAAAGTTCTCTTTTTCTGGCCATTTTGAGCGTTTAATTGACCCCACAAGTGTGATGCTCCAGAAACTCAATCTGCTCAAAGGAAGGTCAGTTTTGTAGCTTCTGTAACGAGCTAAACTGTTTTCAGATGTGTGAACATGATTGCACAAGGGTTTTCTAATCATCAATTAGCCTTCTGAGCCAATGAGCAAACACATTGTACCATTAGAACACTGGAGTGATAGTTGCTTGAAATGGGCCTCTATACACCTATGTAGATATTGCACCAAAAACCAGACATTTGCAGCTAGAATAGTCATTTACCACATTAGCAATGTATAGAGTGTATTTCTTTAAAGTTAAGACTAGTTTAAAGTTATCTTCATTGAACAGTACAGTGCTTTTCCTTCAAAAATATGGACATTTCAATGTGATCCCAAACTTTTGAACGGTAGTGTATATGTACAGTAACATCATCCAAGTGTGTAGTGGGTACGATAGTGGTCTTTACATTTTATCAGCACTTACACTGGGTGTGGCACAGTTATTAGATGTCCTATCAAGTATCTGATTTTTTTTTAATTTCCAAATTGACATGGTTCGGAATTGATTTCCTGTCTGAACGAGTGTTTATGGGGGAGAGCTGCCTGCAGAAATCAGCATTCATGCAAACCTGACAGCTCAAGATTTAAGATTCGGTTTTTTGTCATTTCATTATGCACCTGCGTACATAAAAAAAAATAAAAAAAAAAAAAAAACTAAACGCCATGTCTCCCAGCCCACAGTAGTGCAACAGAAAAGATAAATATATCTAATGTTTCCCTAAAAATGATACCACTAAAAACCAGTGACGTGCAGTGAGGTCAGAGGCTGGGTAGGCAGTGGGCATTCACAAATCCAAATTACATCCTCTTGTGCTCTCTAATGTTTTAAAACAATCTGTTCCTTCTTCATTCTTCCAACCGCCACAGAATTCTAGAATATTGTGCCCCCTGGCTGAACTATATTCCAAATGAAAAGCGAAACAAAAATATTGTCAAAGTATATATGAAGTACCTTTTTCTTGTTTTATATGGTTTCTGATAGCTGTGAAACGACTAAGTAACAGTAAGCCGAGTTTGTTTCACCGACTTGCTAAAAAAGGATGCCAGTCCCTCAACTGTTTTAAAAAAATACCCTGCAGTCCATTATTTATTTCGCTGATTGTGAGAGCACAAGATTTAATTTGTGTGCATATCAGCAGATGAACAGTGCCTCTGGGACTTTTTCTCTAATTTTCACCTTAACGCCATTCAGCACTGATGCCATCACTGCGGCCCAATCATACGCCTCTGCAGCTAGCTTTTCCTTGCATGGGAAATGCCCAAGACATGCTCTGCCACTGCAGCAGCTCTCCAGTCCTTGCTGACATCACTAAATCAAAAACAAAAAAACAACAACAACAACAACAAGCCTCTTTAACTCAATTTTGGCAGACATACTGCAACACAACAGATAGCTGCGCTTTGTTGGTTGTGTCAGTGGTCTCATTTACTTGTACGGACACGAAAGGGGCTGCATTTATCTCATCTTGAATGTTCTGTCGAAGAGTGTCACTTACTGCCAAGATAAGGTTGTTTTGAATACGGTTCAATGTTCTGGAAAACACTGAGGAAACGTCAAGATGCGTCGCCAACCGCTGGTCTTTCTCCACAATGAGGTTTAAGAGCTCCACATAGTTTCCCCGGTTTGATGAGCCTGTGCTTTCCTTGCTTCCCCTGAAGGCTAATTCCTGTTTCCCTAAGTAGCACTTATTATCAAGTCCTACAGAATCTCACAATTTTCCCTCACCTTTGCATTGTGCGTGGAGACTTGCTGCTTGTTAGCCTCATTTAAAGCTAGGTAGATCGGAGTGCAGTTTCCAAAGGTTTTCAATGCTATCTGATGTTGACTGTGTGAACTGGACCACTTGTGGTTGACTAGTGCTGCAGGCAGGTTGTTCAGGTCACAGTAGTTGGCACCTACCCATACACTGTCCCGCTCTCTGGAAAACAGCAAACATGGGAAGCAGTACAGGCTGTTGGTGGTAGCATCAAAGCCGCAGCCACATAGCCACTCTTTCCTTATGTACCACACCGGCTGGAATGATCGGATGATTTTCTGCCCTTTACACTTGTGGAGGCCAGGGAGAGCTGGTGTAGGCCTGCCTTGCTTGATGACAAGTAATTTTTGCTGGTAATCCAGTTTATTAAAACTCTGGAGACGTACAATGGTCGATATTACTGATTTTGCTCTGAAGTGTAGCTAAGCTGCTCAAATTCAAATGAGCTAGCTTGCTTTATTGATAGCACAGATATCTGTGACATTGTAGCATTTAACACCTTGATGGCTCTGATTGGCTCGCACTCCTGCCATAAGCAGTGCCTTTCCTCGCATACATTATAACACAGCATACTTGTAACTAGAATGAAATTTTGATATGTTGTTATGAATTTGTTGTATGGTAATTTTGATTAAAGTATCATAGGCAGTGCCAACCCTGAACGCATGTCACTGCTAAAAACATAAAAATACAGAGGAATAAAAAGCACAGCGTTAACAACACAGTCCATTAAAGTGCAATTTCAGTCCAATGTTGACAGCTGGTGTCTGACAATTAGTGACCAGCACTGATGGGGGGGGGTGTTAGTGGGTGGGTGGGACGTTACCATGGGGGGGGCACAGTTTGTTAATGATCCTGACTGCTTGTGGATAGAAGCTATTTAGCATTTATTTATTTTTGCACTTTCTGCCTTTATTAGATAGTGATAGTCAAGAGAGACAGGAGAGACTGTTGTGTGGAGTTCAGGGAGGAGTTAAGACAGGCACTGGGTGGTACTGAAGAGTTGCCTGGTGGTTGGGCAAGCACTGCAGAAATAGTGAGGGAGGCGGTCAGGAAGGTACTTGGTGTGTCATCAGGACAGAGGAAGGAAGACAAGGAGACTTGGTGGTGGGATGATGAAGTACAGCAAAGTATACAGAGGAAGAGGTTGGCAAAGAAGAAGTGGGATAGAGAGATGAAGAAAGTAGACAGGAGTACAAGGAAATGCAGCGTAAAGTGAAGAGAGAGGTGGCAATGGCAAAGGAAAAGGCGTATGGTGAGTGGTATGAGCGGTTAGACACTTAGGAAGGAGAAAAAGACTTGTACCATTTGGCTAGACAGAGGGACTGAGCTGGGAAGGATGTGCAGCAGGTTAGGGTGATCAAGGATAGAGATGGAAATGTGCTGACAAGTGAGGCGAGTGTGCTGAGAAGGTGGATGGAGTACTTTGAGGGGCTGATGAATGAAGAAAATGAGAAAGAGAGAAGGTTGGATGATGTGGGGATAGTGAATCAGGAAGTGCAGTGCATTAGCAAAGAGGAACTGAGGGCAGCTATGAAGAGGATGAAGAGTGGAAAGTCAGTTGGTCCTGATGACATACCTGTGGAGGCATGGAGATGTTTAGGAGAGATGGCAGTGGAGTTTTTACCTAAATTGTTTTACACAATCTTGGAAAGTGAGAGGATGCCTGAGGAGTGGAGAAGAAGCACACCGGTACCGATTTTCAAGAACAAGGGCGATGTGCAGAACTGTACCAACTACAGAGGTATAAAGTTGATCAGCCACAGCATGAAGATATGGGAAAGATTAATAGAAGCTAGGTTAAGAGGAGAGGTGACGATTAGCGAGCAGCAGTATGGTTTCATGCCATGAAAGAGCACCACAGATGCGATGTCTGCTTTGAGAATGTTGATCAAGAAGTATAGAGAAGACCAGGAGTTACATTGTGTCTTTGTGGATTTAGAGAAAGCATACGACAGGGTGCCGAGAGAGGAGGTGTGGTATTGTATGAGGAAGTTGGGAGTTGCAGAGACGTAGAGTGGTGCAGGATATGTATGAAGGAAGTGTGACAATGGTGAGGTGTGCAGTTGGAATGATAGATGGGTTCAAGGTGGAGGTGGGATGACATCAAGGATCGGCTCTGCGCCCTTTCTTGTTTGCAATGGTGATGGACAGGTTGACGGAGAAGTTTAGGCAGGAGTCTCCATGGATGATGATGTTTGCGGATGACATTGTGATCTCTAGCGAGAATATGGTGCAGGTTGAAGAGAGCCTGGAGAGGTGGAGGTATGCACTGGAGAGAAGAGGAATGAAAGTCAGTCGGAGCAAGATGGAATACATATGCATGAATGAGAGGGAGGACAGTGGAATGGTCAAGATGCAAGGAGTGGAGGTGACGAAGGCATATGAGTTTAAATGCTTGTAGTCAACTGTCCAAAGTAAAAGGGAGTGCAGGAGAGAGGTGAAGAAGAGAGTGCAGGCAGGGTGGAGTGGGTGGAGAAGAGTGTCAGGAGTGATTTGCGACAGAAGGGTGCCAGCAAGAGTTAAAGGGAAGGTTTACAAGATGGTTGTGAGACCAGCTATGTTGTATGGTTTGGAGACTGGCACTGACGAAAAGACAGGAGGCGGAGCTGGAGGTGGCAGAGTTGAAGATGCTAAGATTTTCACTGGGAGTGACGAAGAAGGACAGGATTCGGAATGATTATATTAGAGGGACTGCTCAAGTTGGACAGTCTGGAGACAAAACAAGAGAGGCAAAATTGAGATGGTTTGGACATGTGTGGAGGAGAGGTGCTGGGTATATTGGGAGAAGGATGCTGAATATGGAGCTGCCAAGGAAGAGGAAAAGAGGAAGGCCAAAGAGGAGGTTTATGGATGTGGTATGGGAAGACATGCAGGTGGCTGGTGTGACAAAGGAAGTTGTTGCCTTGTCACAGCCCGTCTCGTAGGCTGCAACAAAGATGGGAGACCAGACGAGTTTGCAATTTTGCCCAAGCACATTTATTTACAAAAAACGATAAAGAACAACTAAATAAATTTGGTAATCAGTAATCAGTGGTGTGAGCATGTATGGATGTGTGTGTCTGCAAAAAACAATACAAAACAGCTGCCGCCGTGATGGAAGAAGGAGAGAACGAGATCATGCTCCGTAGACAAGCCTTGCTTTATAGCAAACCACACAGGGCCCAGGTGTGGCTCATGAACAAAATGACCAGCCTCCACCCCTGACCAAGATCCTGCAAGACAAAGAAGAACACAAAACCACAGGTGCGCCTAGTGGAACAGAGGGGTCGTCACAGCCTCAAGTGAAGACATTCAAGTATCTCGGGGTCTTGCTCACGAGTGAGGGTAGGAGGGAGCGGGAGATTGACAGGCGGATTGGTGCAGCATCCGCAGTAATGCGGATGTTGCACTGGACCGTTGTGGTGAAGAAGGAGCTGAGCCGGAAGGCAAAGCTCTCAAGACAGAGGTGACTGCTCAACTTTAGTTGACACGGTTGATCACAACATCCTCCTACATCGCTTAGAGACTTGGGCTGGCATCAAGGGCTCGGCTCTTAACTTACACTTTTACCTCACCAAGGTAACTCTACCTCCTCAGTGGCTCAGTTGAGTTGTGGTGTCACTCAAGGCTCAGTTCTTGGCCCCCTTCTCTTCTCTATATACATGCTGCCCCTTGGCCAGGTCATTCAAAATCACGATGTGCTCTACCGTATTTATGCTGACGTCACCCAGTTATACATGCCACTAAATCCCACTGATCCTAGCGCCCTATTAAATCTCACAGCTTGCCTCACCGACATTAAATCCTGGATGTCCAAAAATTTTCTTAAATTTAATTACATCTGAGGTTATTCTGACTGGTCCCGAAAATTCCATCAGTCCGTTTGCTACTAATCTTGGTGGTCTGTCAGGTAGTCATAAACAGGCTGCTAGGGATCTTGGGGTAATATTTGATGCTAACCTCAGTTTTGACAATCAAATTAAACATGTTGTTCAGTCATGCTTTTTCCAACTCAAGCTAATCTCCAAAATTAGGTCATTTTTATCAATTGCAGATTTGCAAAAAGTTGTACACACGTTTATCTTTTCTCGACTCGACTACTGTAATGCACTTTATTCTGGTATCAGCAACGGCTCACTCCACCGTCTGCAGTTGGTACAAAATGCTGCTGCTCAGCTCATTACAAGGACAAGGAGGCATGACCATATCACTCCTGTGCTTGCCTCCCTACACTGGCTCTTTGTTATATTTCGAATTGATTTTAAAATTTTACTGCTCACATTTAAGGCTTTACATGGTATTGTTCCTTTATACAGTTATGATTTATTGACTTGGTATGTCCCCCCTCGACCATTAAGGTCTGCAGATGGAGCCCTGGTCCACGGTCTCAGTTGGTTACAAAGGGTGATTGGGCTTTTGCGGTTAGAGCCCCCACACTATGGAACTCTTTTCCTGCTAAGCTAAGACGAACTAAGTCTTCATTGTATTTGAAATCTCGTCATAAAACTTTTCGTTTTATGAAAGCTTTTACAAATGTTTGATATTTGTTTTTATTTTGACTGTTTTTATTTTGACTCTTATTTGATCTTACTCTTATTCCTGTCTTGTCTGGTTTTATGTTTGTTTGTTTTGTTTTTTTGTGAAGCACTTTGTAACATTGTTTTAGAAAGGTGCTGTATGAATAAAATTCAGAATCAGAATCGGAATACTTTATTTATCCCCTAGGAGAAATTGAGTTCTATTACAGACACTCACTCTAAAAACTAAAAACTAACAAGATACAAGATAAGAAAATAGAAACAGAAACAAACAGAAATAAAAGATAAATAAGAAATAGAAATAAGAACAAAATATATCAACAAGCATGGTGCACATAACAACCTATCTATACTGCACTACCGCAGCACACAACAAGCAGCACAAACAAAACTCAACAGGGCCAATCCAATGACCATTAACTCAGTGTCTAACAGTCTGAGTCTGATGGAGGAGTTGTAAAGTTTGATGGCCACAAGCAGGAATGACCTGTGGTGCTCTGTGGTGCTTTTCGGCAGAATGAGTCTATTACTAAAAGTACTCCTGTGCCCAACCAGCATGTCATGGAGTGGGTGCGAGACATTGTCCATGATGGCACGTAATTTCAACAGCATCCTCCTCTCAGAAACCGCCGCCAGATAATCCAGTTCCACCCCCACAACGTCACCGGCCTTGCAGATCAGTTTATTGAGCCTATTTGCATCCGCTACCTTCAACCTGTTGCCCCAACACACAACAGCAAACAGGAGAGCACTGGCCGCCAGACTCATACCACATCCTGAGCATTGTCTGGGAGATGTTGAAGGACCTCAGCCTCCTCAAAAAGTAGAGATAGCTCTGTCCCTTCTTGTCGAGGGCATTAGTGTTCTTAGCAAGTCCAGTTTATTGTCTATATACACCCCCAGGTACTTATAGTATTCCACAGTGTCCACACTGACCCTCTGGATGGAGACAGGGGTCACTGGTGTCATGGCCCTCCTCAAGTCAACAACCAGCTCCTTTGTCTTAGTCACGTTGAGCTGCAGATTGTTCTGCTCAACACCACGTGACAAAGTTTCCCACCACAGCCCTGTACTCAGCCTCCTCGCCATTACTGATGCATCCGACTATAGCAGAGTCATCAGAAAACTTCTGAAGATGGCAGGACTCTGTGTGGTAGTTGAAGTCCGTGGTGTAGAGTGTGAAAAGGAAGGGAGACAGGACTGTCCCCTGCGGAGCCCCAGTGTTGCTGACCACTCTGTCTGACACACGGTGTTGTAAGCGCACATACTGTGGTCTACCAGTAAGGTAGTCAACAATTCAGGACACAAGGGGGGCATCTACCTGCATGGTGTTGAAGGCACTGGAAAAGTCAAAGCACATGACTCTCACAGAGCTTGCTGGCTTATCCAGGTGGACATAGGCACGGTTAAGCAGGAAAATGATGGCATCCTCAACTCCCAGTAGGGGTTGGTAGGCGAGCTGGAGGGGGTTTAAGTGTGGCCTGACTGTGGGCCGAAGCTGCTCCAGGATGAGTCTTTCCAGAGTCTTCATGATGTGTGAAGTCAATGCTACCGGTCTGTAGTCTTTGGAGTCCATGGGATGCGATGTTTTAGGCACAGGAACGAAGCAGGATGTTTTCCACAGCACGGGAACCCTATGAAGTCTAAGGCCCATGTTGAAGACATGGTGAAGCACGCCACATAACTGAGGGGCACAGACTTTGAGCACCCTGGGGCTAACACATTCCGGGCCTGTCGCCTTGCTTGCGTGAAGTCTCAACAACTGTCTTCTGACATGGTCAACCGTGAAGCACACTGTAGGTGTTACAGGTAGGGGGGGGGGGGGTTGTCAGGATGGAGAGGGCCATTAGTCCAGGAATCCAGGAAGGGGGGGTAGGGCCCCCACTGGAGGCTGGGGGATGTAAGGAGGAGGAGGAGGGGGAGGGAGGGGCAGTGAAGTTGACGGTTGGTGAGGGCAGGCAACAGATAAGACTGGGGGGGGGACGGGGAGGGGTCATTGTGTCAAAATTATTAAAAAAACACATTAAGTTCATTGGCCCTGTCCAAGCTGCCCTCCACTGCTCTGCTGCCAGTCGGCCTGAAACCAGTGATGGTCTTCATACGACTCCAGACCTCTCTCATGTTGTTCTGTTGGAGTTTTTGCTCCAACTTCCTCCTATAGTTATCTTTAGCCTCCCTGATTCTCACTTTAAGGTCCCGTTGTATTTTTCTCAATTCCTCCTTATTGCCAGCTCTAACAGCCCTCTTCTTTTCGTTCAGGATGGCTTTGATGTCCTTCGTTACCCATGGCTTATTATTTGAATAACAACGGACAGTCTTTTCAGGGACAATGCATTTCACACAGAAGTTTAGTCTGTGACACACCCTGTGACCCCATCCAGGTCATCCCTGTGTGACTGGTAAATTAATAATACCAGTCAATCTTCGTTCCAACCCTCACCTATGGTCATGAGCTTTGGGTAGTGACCGAAAGGGTGAGATTGTGAATACAAGCGGCTGATATGAGTTTCCTCCGTTGGGTGTCTGGGCTCAGCCTTAGAGATAGGGTGAGGAGCTTGGACATCCGGAGGGAGCTCGGAGCAGAGCCGCTGCTCCTTCGCGTCGAAAGGAACCAGTTGAGATGGTTCGGGCATCTGATTAGGATGCCCCCTGGGAACCTTCCTTTGGAGGTTTACCGGCCATGGTCAACTGGGAGGAGACCCCGAGGTAGACCCAGAACTCGCTGGAGGGACTACATCTGGCCTGGGAACACCTTCGGATCCCCCAGGAGGAGCTGGAGGGCGTTGCTGGGGAGAGGGACGTCTGGAGTGCCCTACTTAGCTTGCTGCCACCGCAACCCGACCCTGGAGAAGTGGCTGATGATGAATGAATGAATGAACAACTTGCATACAGTGTGGCTTTTGTCCAGGTCCCTTTTCCCTCAACTTCACATGGAAGCCAAAATGCTCCATACGCTGGCTTTTAAGCCAGAGGGTGCCGGTCGGATTGTATCCAACTTTGGTTGCTTGCGCTCAGCCATCCTCACCAAAACTGAAGAAGTAGCCTAGCTTAGAACGTAAACACGATGCACATGTTTTACATCCATTACGTTTCACCATCCAGTTGGTTCAACCGTAAGGAGCATACAGCCCAGTCAAGAATTGAGCTTTAAATTTCCGATTCTTGAGTTTTCTGCATCGAGACAATCTTTTATGAGAGAATCTCAATGCATCTAAGAATTGATTTTTCCCCCACTCCTACATTTGACCATGAAATATTACTTAATAAAATGATGTGGTATGGTATCAGAGGGGTGGGTCTAAATTCAGGGGTGTTTCCAGGATTTGAGGACATTCGGGGCCTGGCCCTAACTGCTGTAGGGGGAGGAATTAGTTGTTATCAAACACAGGACGCGTGCGCAGCTTGGCTGCAGGAAGAACATTACCCGACCGTTGATTACCGTCTCAGTTTCGTATTGTAGCGAATTCGGGGGGCAGTCCGGGAACCGCCACAGCCGGGACGCAAACTCGTGGCTCCCACACCGCAAGCGCCAACGTTAACCAGTCGACTAAAGGGTCCGACCCGTTAGTCAAGGTCCAACGTGTCTACTTATCCATGCACGTTACACTATGAAGACGGCTAGCGAACTTCCGATACGTTACAATGGTTTTAGTTTTAAAATGTTTTCCGCCCACAACAGCTTGTCACCCAGTGATAAGACCAGTTATGCTACGAAATTAACCTTGGTGAATGGGATACGTCTTGGAGACCCATATGCTTTAGGCGCAGGTCAGTGGATTAATGACGAGACCAAATTGCCCAGTCTTAAGTGGCCAAATATTCACGAATACCTGATCGACACACCAAGTCTTTATTCCCGGGAGAACTTGAAAGCGTACACATCTCTGGATGCATACAACTGTTACTAGCAGTCATGTCCAGGGACATACTATTTCATGCAGAGTTGAGAACGTTTTAGCTCTGATTTAATGCAGTAATAAATTGGCATTGCCTGTAGTTGTATCTTACATTAAAACAATTTAATGTTGAATTAATTTCAATATTAAATTTTTTTTACAATACGTTTGCATTTTGTAAAAAAAAAAAAATATTACCTCATGTCACTGCTGCTGTACCTGCACATAAACATATGACTAATAAAAACCTTGAACCTTGAAATTTATCTTTGACTCTACATACTGGAGAATGTAGATTATAATTTCATGGATCCTTTATCAAAACCTTGACAAGTAATGCTGCACACACAATCACCATGTCATCTAAGAGGTCTACCTGTGTGAGTGGACTAACAGTTGTCAGAATTTTGAAATTCTTCCATCTACCTATTACTCTTTCAATGTGTATTCTGACGTTAGACAAACGCCTTGATGTTTCCACTTCGAGCAGAGAGCTGTTTTTTACCTTTGGTAAAGTGAGGGATTCTAAGGGTGGCACTGCGTATGGCAAGCTCGTCTCTGATGGTAAAACCACGATCTGCTAGTATCTCACCATTTACTTCTAGAAGGTCATAAAATCCAGACTCAGCTGTAAGTTGTTTATCAGAAACACGCCCACCCCAACCTGTGGACAGAAAAGTAATGGCTCCTGCAGGTGACATGCCAACCAAATACTTAACTGTGTTGTGGCTCTTATAATTCGAATATGTTTGGGCTCTGGAGGTTAGATTCATGGGTCTGTTAATAAAAATTTCAGTGCAGTCAATAATGCATCTGCAATGCATGTACACTGCTCAAAAAAATAAAGGGAACACATAAGCAATGCAATGTAGCTCCAAGTCAATCACACTTTTGAGATATCAACCTGTCCAGTTAGGAAGCAACACTGATTTGTGAATCAATTTCACCTGTTGGTAAATTGTCTAATTTCCACCAGGTGGAAATTAGACAATTTGCAAGACAACCCCTATAACAGGAATGGATTTGCAGGTGGTGGCCACAGACCATTTGCCTGTCCTCATCTTTTCTGGCCGATCTTTGGTTAGTTTTTCATTTTGCTAGTGCCCTCACCACTAGAGGTGGCATGAGGCGGTATCTGCAACCTACAGAAGTTGCTCAGGTAGTGCAGCTCATCCAGGATGGCACATCAATGCGTGCTGTGGCAAGAAGATTTGATGTGTCTCCCAGCAGTGTCCAGAGCATGGAGGAGGTACCAGGAGACAGGCCCGTACACCAGGAGACGTGGAGGGGGCCGCAGGAGGACAACAACCCCGCAGCAGGACCGCTATCTGGTCCTTTGTGCAAGGAGGAACAGGAGGAGCACTGCCGGAGCCCTACAAAACGACCTTCAACAGGCCACTAATGTGCAGGTTTCTGCTCAAACAGTGAGAAACAGAATGCATGAAGATGGTATGAGGGCCCGACGTCCACAATTGGGGCCTGTGCTCACAGCCCAACACCGTGCAGCCCGATTGACCTTTGCCAGAGAACATCTTGGTTGGCAGATTCGCCATTGGCGCCCTGTGCTCTTCACAGATGAGAGCAGGTTCACACTGAACACATGTGACAGACGTGAGAGAGTCTGGAGACGCTGTGGAGAATGTTCTGCTGCCTGCAACATCCTCCAGCATGACCGGTTTGGCGGTGGGTCAGTGATGGTCTGGGGAGGCATATCCTTGGAGGGCCGCACAGACCTCTACGTGCTAGCCAGAGGTACCATGACTGCCATTAGGTACCGGGATGAGATCCTCAGACCCATTGTCAGACCATATGCTGGTGCAGTGGGCCCTGGGTTCCTGCCCATGCATGACAATGCTCGTCCTCATGTGGCCAGAGTGTGTCAGCAGTTCCTGTATGTCGAGGGCATTGATGCTATGGACTGGCCTGCACGTTCCCCAGACCTGAATCCAATCGAGCACCTCTGGGACATCATGTCTCGTACCATCCGCCAACGCGATGTCGCACCACAGACTGTCCAGGAGTTGACCGATGCCCTGATCCAGGTCTGGGAGGAGATCCCTCAGGAGACCATCCGTCGTCTCATCAGGAGCATGCCCAGACGTTGTAGGGAGTGCATACAGGCACGTGGAGGCCACACACACTACTGAGCCTCATTTTGAATCGTCTTGAAGAATTTCCACAGAAGTTGGATCAGTCTATGTTCTCATTTTCCACTTTGATTTTGAGTATGATTCTGAATCCAGACCTTAATGGGTTAATGATTTTGATTTCCATTGATCATTCTTAGGTTATTTTGCTCTAAACACATTCCTCTGTCTAATAAATAAAGATTTTCAGCTGAAATATTTCATTCATCGAGGTCTATATTGTGTTTTTAGGTGTTCCTTTTATTTTTTTGAGCAGTATATTTAGCTTTAAAACATTTTGGCATATTCCTTAATATTGCATGCTTGCTTGGCCACTTGATGAGAGGTTTCAAAGCCTGAGCCATAACAGGGAGCAAACTTCTCATAATTTTAGAGATGTCACATTCGGTAACATTAAATCTGCATGCAATATCCTTGTTGCTGAGCCCTAATCGGAGTTTCATCAGGATAGCCAATAGATGGTCCTCCAGGGTCACAGAGCCACGCAGCAGCAACCACTCAAAAATGACACTGGTCAGACCTGTGAAAAACAGATCGTGCGCTGCTTTGCATTTGATAGAGCTAAAGGAAAACTGTGTGTTCCTGAGTGTTGCTTTTAGTCGTTCATTCTCAGCTTTGAGTTTGTTGATGTCCACACGCAGGTTGTCAGATTTGGTAGAAAGTTGGCTGTACTTCTGTTTTAGGTCATCACGGAGAACCTTCGGGACCGTGGCTTCTGAAACAGAGATTAGATATAAAGATAAATAGAAATTTCACAGTTCTATTTTTCATATCTGGGGAATGGCTACACTTTGGGTGATCATTCAGACCGTTCCAAACAAAATCATGGCCAAATACTTTTTCACAACAAATATATAAACAGGACAACCTGATTAATCCTGGTAGTGATTGTCCTACTGTACAATAGTTAAGAAGTTAGAAGTTCTTACCACTGCAAGGACCAGCACCAGGCTCCATTCCGCAATCATTTGGGGAGAGGGAAGTGCGTGTGGATTCCGATGCAGCCTTATCAACAACTTCTGTGGACTGATGTCCATTGTCTGGCCGTCTGTGGGGGGTTTCATCCCTTCTTCTTTTTCTCTCATATCTAATACACACAGAAGACAGCAAGCAGTTAGTACAAAAAAAGTTAATCTACCCAGTTGACCACAGGTTTATCGCATCCTCAATTCAAGTCAGTGGAAATCACATAGCACGCCTCAAAGGGCTTCATGAGATAATGTAGACATAACAGAAACCATCTGGCCTAACAGATCATCCTGACAAAAATATAGCTACATTAAATTACTCATCATTTCTTCTCTGCACTTCGAGTCATGCTATGTCGAGTCATGCTGAGCGAGCACAGTGAACAACAAATCACAAGGAAGTGACCATATTTACCGCTCATGTTTTGCATTGCCTTTGCTGGACTGGGTTGAGTAGGAAAAGACAGACGGGACAAAGTCAGGACTGTCGAAGTCCTCAGATGCCTCTCCTGTACAAATAAAGTGTATTCCAGGGACTTACAGTAACCTTAACACACCAAAACAGGTCATTGGCCTACCATTACTACGTTAACAGTTACTAGCAACACAACTTTAGCAAAATTGAACCAAGGTACGTTAGCTTCTAAGCTAGTTCACCTCAAACTTGAACATAATCACTCTGTTGCTTGCAAACATTGTTAGTTATATATGCACAGGACTCAGTAATTATGTTATGTAACGTTTGTTGTTCTAAGTTAAAACGAGTGATGTAACGTTATGGCTGATTAGCCTGTTAGCTGAGGCCTAACGTTAACTTACCTGTTATGACGTGATCACTGCAAATGCGGGCATTTTTAATTAGCTCCTCGCTCCAATCGCTTCTCCTGATTGCTTGGAACCAAAGACGTCTCCGGTTAGCCTTAAAAGGGGTGCGAGTTGACGGAATTCGGTAAAACATGAGCGTTTTGTTTGTCAAAACGATTCTGGCAACCGACTGCACAACACGACGATGCCGGCCGCTTCCCTGCTGCAGCCGACATGCGCAGTAGAACCTGCGTGACGTTAGAGTGACGTCGACTGATAATTCCCCTATAAACACGCTCTATTTTTATGCTTTTTTAAACGCACTCTGGCACCTTATTTACATTCAAAATGCATGTCTTAATCATTGAAACATTGAAATGTGTACCTCAAAAACTGTTGTTTACTCCTACTCTGGTAGGAATTTTCGTGTACCTTGTGATACACATTACAATGAAGTCACCATAAAAGAGTTACATCTATATATTTTTCAGGAAGTCAAAATAATGTGAGGGCAGCACGGTCGCCTCACAGCAAGAAGGTTCTGGGTTTGAGCCCTGGGGTAGTCCTACCTTGGGGGTCGTCCCGGGTCGTCCTCTGTGTGGAGTTTGCATGTTCTCCCCGTGTCTGCGTGGGTTTCCTCCGGGTGCTCCGGTTTCCTCCCACAGTCCAAAGACATGTAGGTCAGGTGGATCGGCCATACTGAATTGTCCCTAGGTATGAATGTGTGTGTGTGTGTATAAATAAATAAAAGTATGCCGTGGGATCAGACGAGTATGGCCCGCTAGCTAAACGGCACCTACAACCATGACGAAGAGAATTTCTCTTCATCGTGATCGTAGGTACCGAATCCAATTCCTATCATAAATCAACAGGCAAGTTCAACGTAGGCTAAATTCTCATCCTTCCTTCTCCTTTGGAAAAATCCAAAAAAGGTCGTTTGTTTCTGCACGCTCTGCCATTTCTCCTGTGCCGGTCTCTTCCCGCTTTAACTTGTGTGACGTCACTCAGCGCTGACCACCAGATTTTTCAACCGCTCTGCTACCCACGCATGCGCAGCGCGCACACACAGACTTGCATTTATTTTGACCGGCCAAAAAATTAAGTAAAAGAAAATTTTTGACTGGCAGTTATGTTAAGAAGACTATCTGACATTCACACGCGTTACGTTTTTTGTCGGGCTTCACGTAGACTTACAGTTAAAATACACGCTGTTTTGTCGGTATAATTCGGTAGCGAATTCGGGGGGGGGGCAGCCCGGGAACCGTCGCCACAGCCGGGACGCGAACCCGTGTTTCTCACTCCGCAAGCGACAACGTTAACCAGCCGACTAAAGGGTCCGACCCACTACCCAAGGACCAACGTGTCTACTTATCCATGCACCCCCCCCCCCCAAAATCCTTCGGGACGCGCTTCAGCATATCAGCTCTCTCTCGCCTCTGGGCGCACGCGCTTCCAATGACCTCACGGTCTCACGATCCCACTTCTGACACCAACGTAGCGAATTCGGGGGGGGGGGGCAGCCCGGCAACCGCCACAGCCGGGACGCGAACCTGTATCTCTTGCACCCCAAGCGACAACCTTTCGACAAGAGCCCGACCCCTTAGTCGACTGGTTACCGTTGTCGCTTGCGGAGTGGGAGACACGGGTTAGCGTCCCGGCTGTGGCGACGGTCTCCCAGATTGCCCCCCCGAATTCGCTACACTATTTCTGTGATCTCCCATCATATTTTGTGTCTACTAGCACATTTCCCACAAAGCAAGCTGTTTTGGTCAGTCCAAGCATACCGTGGCATGCAAATGTCTTTTTAGGCATGCTTAGTCAGGTTAGGTTAGAGGTGGGCAGCATGGTCCGGGGAGGGCCAGTGTGGGTGCAGGTCTTGGTTCCAACCGGGCAGTTACACACCACACACCTGATTCTATTGGTCAAACAATAGTCCTGTTCCAACAAAGCCGTTACACAACTGATTAGTCAACCAATAGTCTTTGTTGAGGACTTTGATTTATAGACTTGGGCGTGTGGCAGCTTGGTTGGAGCGAAGACCCGCACCCACACACTGACCCTTTCTGGATCACGTTGCACATCCCTGGAAGCTAAAAAAAAAAGCTGCTCACATTTACAGATGCTGTTTGGACGCATGTTGACGCACGTGTGAAGAAGTTAACCGGAGTAAATCACATTTCGGTGGCCTTACGCGTAAGAAATGGGTAGCGATTGTGCAGAAAACGGCTTGCGTTCCGTTATAACAGGAGCCTGAAACTGAGATTTGGCCAGAAATGATGCTGATGCAGCTAGAGAAGCGCTGTATAAAATGCAACTTGATTGATTGATATTCGGGGCTACACTCAAAACCAAAATGACCTGAAGACACTGATGGCTGAATTCGCCGAAAATCATACGCGGTTTTGGGGCGGGGCCAACAGGGGCACTGCCCCTGTAGCGCTGTGCTTGGGCCACGCCCACCCCCTCCCCAACGAAGAGCCTTGTAATGAAAGTATCGATATCTTGCGACGATGTGGCGCTGGCGCAAAAGGCGGAACAAATGTGGCTCAACATTCCAGTCGGATCCGAGCGGTACACAGCCACTGGACCGTCACCTTTGCGATGGCGAAACAAATATTTGCCCGCTTGTAAAGCAGTGCAACTACAGTTCGTATGGTGTGTCCATGTAGGAGTGTTTAGTCTCATGGTGTTGGTCCTGGATTCGAGCCCCGGGGTAGTCCGACCTTGGTGGGTCATCCGCTCTGTGGAGTTTGCATGTTCTCATCGTGACTGGGTTTCCTCCGGGGGCTCCGGTTTCCTCCAACGGTCCAAAGACATACGAACTGGCCGTACTAAATTGTCCCTAGGTTGTGTGTGTCCTGTGATGGTCTGGCGGCCTGTCCAGGGTGTCTCCCCGCGACCCTGAGAGCAGGACAAGCGGTTCCGATAACGGATGGCTGCTATGGTGCGTGTACACACACACGATATACATTAACGTACACCAATAAATAGACACGTGAGCGGACCCTTTAGTCGACTCGTTAACGTTGTCGCCCGCGGTGCAGGAGATATGGGTTCGCGTCCCGGCTTTGGTGGCGGTTCCAGGGCTGCCCCCCCCCCCAATTCGCTGCAATGCATAGTCTCAATATTCCGCTCCTCATTTGCTGAGCACTTTTATCAACACCATTGGTTTCCGGGGGGGGGGGACGCTATATGTGTTTGTCCTTCTCCACAGATATCAGCAAATGTAAATAAGATCCACTGATGCAGCTGAACTTGAAATAGTTTCCAAGGACCTTGAAGGGGGACAGGAGGAGCTTCTTCCAGGCGGCCTGGTACAACATTCACCCCTGGCTTGAGTATTCTAAACTACTGGACTCTGCGTGTTGTTACGCCTGCAGACGTTTCAGCCCTCATAATAGCACAGACCATAATAGCACAGACACAGTATTTGACACACCACCCGGATTCAAAAACTGGGAGAAAGCAACCTACAGACGGGGGTCTTGCAAGCCATGCCAAGTCTGAGCGGCACAAACAAGCAATGGTTGCATGGAGGGACGATCAGAGCTGTAACAAGTAATGCAACACTGGCCAATGTCCTAAACAAGGAACATAACGCACAGGTTAGAGACAACCGGGAATATATGAAGACAATAGGGTCAGCGCTACTACTCACTGCCACACAAAACACTGCTCAAAGAGGACACAATGAGTCTGCAGTCTAAGATAATGAAGGGAACTTCATGGCAATTCAAGAGACAATTGCTAACCAGTTAAAAAAGGTTGACTTCCATCCATAATGCAAAGAACACAAGCCAAACCATTCAGAATGAGTTTCTGGTTGTTTGGCAGACATGGTTTTAACCAAAATTACCAAAGTAGTGAAAAACATAGGAGTCTTTAGCATCATGGCAGATGAAACAACAGATGTGTGTGTGTGTGGGGGGGGGGGCGGCGGACAGATTTCTCAAGTACTCGAGTACTATTTCAGTGCAGCTATCCAGGAGAGTTCTCTCCAATTTGAATCTGCTGAGGCTAGATGCAGCAGGGCTTACCGAAAAAAATGATCCACATATTGGAAAGTCGTGGTCTGGAATACAAAAACAATCTTGTGGGCCAAGCACATGACGGTGCTGCCGTGGTGAGGGGGCAGCATTCTGGGGTCCGGGCTGGAAAAGAGCAAGCGAAACATGCCTTTTACATCCACTGCAATGCCCACTGTCTAGTTTGTTTTAGTAGATGCAGTCAACGCTGCCCCAGAGGCAGAGGAGTTCTCCTTACTGGGAACACTACGCGTTCACATCAGTCACATGTCCATCCTAAATGGCAAACATATTATACAAAGAGACAAACGAAGGTGCAACAAGAGAAGTGTATTGAGAATTCTTCCGGGTTTTTTTTTTTTAATGCTTGGTCATGTTCAAAATAAAGACATTTGATCTGATAATAAAGTGAACAAAAACAACTGCAGGAGAAATAAGACATCTGGCATCCATCTAAACATTTTTTTAATTAAAAGTTTTTCTTGCTGCTAAATTATTCAGTTCTCGAAACACAACTTGAACTGTAAAGGTATTTGTTGAGGGGCGATAACAATCCAACCACACATTCTTTTTTCACATGCTGAAGTGCTCATCGACCAGAGGCTTGGTCACCCAGGATCCATAGCCTTGTTGCAGCAGGTGATCCTTCACCATGTTCTTGGCCTCCTGGTAGGACTTCGCCATCATCTGCAGCCAGAAAAGCATCAGAAAACATTCACGTAGAATTTTTTAAAAAGTAAAGTTGCTGAGCGTCTCACCGTCAGAAAAGTAAAAGTACTTCTTCAGCATGGATAACTGAAAGGGACCACCGAAGATAAAAATCCTGGGTGGAGGTTGGCAAGCGCTAACCACATTTTAAAAACTGCACAAGGATCAGACCCCTCACTTCCGCCAAAAAGCCTTGTGAATGTGCAAACTGACAAGTGCGGACCAATGGAGACCCCAGCTTGCAAAGAACTCCTGACTGACTGATAAGGAGCGGGTACTGGGAAAATGTCCCGTCTGTTTACAGCGTCTAGGGCACCCACATATTGCCCCCCCCCCCGTGCATCCACTTACTTGATAGCTGTTGGAATGTATAAAGAGTTTGACCAAATATTATGAAAAGTGTTCTAAATTGAAATTGCTGACAGACACTTTAAATCTTAATGTTCCACAGGTGAGTGTTAATGAGGAGAGTTGATGAGCTTACCTTGGCCTCTTTGTAAGAGGTGAAAGCCAGCAGATCCGGTCGCTGGGCCTCTTTAGCCACCAGCCCGAAGCGGCTTAACATGGCCGCTTTACACAGACGGCTAGCCAGCTCAGAGCCACTCTTAAAGGGAGACCTACGACGAAAGACTCGGGGTGAGACGTGCTGCCGGAAAAATATGCGAAGATAAATCAAACATTACCTAGATGAGGACTTTTCCCCAGCCTAATACCTGCTGCAACAGGCTGACTGACTAGTTACCTGTCAAAGCGGGTGGTAACTAACTTTTCAGACAACTTCAGCATTCGACAACCGGTTAATTCTCCTCCATACTAACAACTCTCTCTAATGAAGTACATGGTAAGGTATATGGCAGACGGTGTGGTAGAACATGCACAGTATTCTGTATTTCAAACACTATGGTACACAGTAGACAGGTAGTATAGTTCATGATATATTTACACCTGGCATAAATCGGTGTCTGATATCTGGATGTCCACGTTTTAGCTGGATGTTTATACTCGACACAAACATGGTCACCTAGATTTCTCGCTGTTTTGTAGAAAAAGATTGTTCTACACATAACTGCCTCGCACCACTATCACCATGGAGACCGGACAGGAGGACAGACTACACATGCACACAGCGGAGACTCGCATCACACCATTCACATACACAGAACAAAAAAAAAACAAAAAAAAAAAACAAGTCACATCTGAGTGACAGAACGTTAATTGATATGAAGATGGCTTCAGTCATCTTCATATCAATTAACATTCCCCATGAATGGATTGTCAGGCTCGTTACCCATCCATGAACGTACCGACTGTCCACTTTTGACAAATTTGTCAGGTGTGCAGCAAAAAGAAGAACTTTTCTACTTCTCTTTAAAATGTTCCTTTGAGTGAATTGAGGAGTGCCTTTACACATCTCATAAAATAAAATAATGACAATAATAACACGTATTTTATAGAGCGCTTTTCGGGGTACTCAAAGACACTATACATGAGTTACAATAATCATAAAAAGCCACGCACCGAAAACGTTAATCATCGATACAGTGTGAAGGCATTTACAACTTGACTGAACAGTTTACCGTCACTCCACAGCCACACCTCACCAGTTGTCAAGCCCCGCCCTCCCGTGCGCGCCTTGGTTATTAACTAAGACAAACAAGTAAATTTTATTTGTACAGCCCATTATCACAGCAACACAACATCCTGTGCTTAGACCCTCTCATCGGATAAGGAACAACTCCCTAAAAAAAACTTTAACAAGGAGAAAAACTAGGAAGAAACCTCAGGGAGCACAACAGAGGAGGATCTCTCTCCCAAGACGGACAACGTGCAATGGATGTTGTGTTTACACAATACAACATTGAAAGAGGATAAACAGAATTATAATGAAACTACAAGATATATGAAGAATATGATTAATGTATATTGTAAATTAATTTATTAATGTCTGTGATGGACTGGTGACCTGTCCAGGGTGTCCCCCCGCCTGCCACCCAATGACTGCTGGGACAGGCTCCAGCATCCCCACGACCCTGACAGCAGGATAAGAGGTTTGGATAATGGATGGATGGACAGACTTAAGTATGTTAGCAACAGCTGCTCTGCACACAAGCCATCTGGATGGTGGATTAGCGGACCAATCAAATGTCCAGCAATGGGTCAATTGCTCCACCCAGGACACCTTGGGCCTAATCTATCAGTCGTTACTATGGGCAAATTTGTTCTTACACACCCATGGAATTTTTTTAGTCCTCAACATTGTCTAACAGTCAGTAGCAAAGCATGATGGTTATTTGTAATTCCTTCCTCCTAACATCTATCTCTTGCAATGAGCCATCACCCAGGTCTGCAAAGACATCAGTGTTAGCAAATCGGTGTCTAAATTCAGGGGTTGCCCAGGTTCTGCGATGGTCTCTGAGACAAACTTTGGGACTAAAAAATCCCACGGGTGTGTACAAACAAATTTGCCCACAGTAACAACTGATACATGAGGCCCCTGGTGATGCCAGGTGTTAAGAGGAATGGTTAATCTGAGTACATCTCATTCTTACTCTTTCACAGTCCTGCCTTTCAGACTGTCCACCACCTCCACGGTACCGTCTCCTTTGACCCAGTTAACACTTAGACTCTGCTGTGCATCGGCGCCGTCATTCACTGTCAGCCCACCGACCAGGCTGATGCGGGGCTGCAGCATGCAGTAGTGCATGGGCAGGTGCAGGGTGAGCCCGTTCAAGCGTTGGGTCGTGACCATCTCCATCATCCGCACATTGCTGCAGTGGGAGTCACCTGTAGGTTTGGTTGGAAAGCTGGACTTTTAATGTAAGGTACAAAAAATCCTGTGCCTATTTTGCTTACTTAAACCTTTTTTTTTTGACCAAACTATAAAAACTCCACTGCTACTTATGGGTGTATGTGTCTGGCTTCTCTAATAATGCTGGTTTAATTGAGGTGGGTGAGATGGGGTGGGGGATGAACTGAATTTAGTGATGCAATTGTGTTTATTTATGTACGTATGCATGCATGTAAAGGATGTGTATACATGGATGTTTTTAATGTGGACCCCAGGAAGAGTAGCTGTTGCCTTGGGTAACAGCTAATGGGGATCTAAATAAACATAAAACGTTAACTTTCTTGGCCAAAATTCATCAGCTGAAGTTTTAATGCTACCCCCCCCCCCCCCCCGATAATATAGTTTATGTAAAGCTGATTTCTTTGTGGCTTGCTATCAACTATCATTTGCATCTTCAGTAAACAGTTCAAGCGGGTTTTCCGTTTTAGGATGCACTAAATTGTTTCCATTTTTAATGAAGGCCTTGGAGAGAAGTCACAGTCGCATTACTCTGTAGCTTGTCATCACATCGTGTGCTTTTAAACTTTCATATGCATGGCTGTTGCAGCTAGAAAAGTGCTATAGAAAATGCAACTTGATTGACTGATTGATTGAAATACAGTAATTATGTTTTCGAATAAAACCACTTACCTATCAGCCAATTTCCCCTATTCATCCATTTATCATTCAATTATTTAATCAGCCCATATTTCATATGGGACCGTATCCAAACTACCGCGTCCAGCACCGATAAACTGATGGGTAATCGCATGTGTTTTTTGTTCTTTTTATACTTTCCTAAAAAGATGCTCAGCACGTATATGGGTTCCAAGAAGTGGCTGAGCAGGGCACCCTGGTAACCGAGCACCTGCCACTGGGTGAATTTGTCAGAGGCTGACATGCTGACCATCTTCTTGAAGGTCCAGTTCTCAGCGCAGGAGAAAACGGGGACGACCTTTGAGAGAGAAAAGATCTGACTGTAGTCACCGGGCAGACAACTCAGTGCGGCATATAGAATCAGGCAATCTAGGACTGCGTCAGTACATCCGTTTTCACTGCTGGTAGCGACTCTCACTTCATATGGACTGCAGTATCGGTCTCACCAGTTTCTTTCACCAGTGTAGACTTGGGCACGCCCACACTACTCTCGTATGTAGCACACACATTGCGCTCACATAATGTTTGACGGCCCCATAAAGACAGTGAAATGTGTGGTGATCTGTTTACATAGTAAATTAGACCGCTGCCAAGGTATGAAACCAAAAAAAATTCCCCAGCCTCAAACATTCCTCCTGTGCTCATTTCCCACCAGGAAACTTGGAATATTCAAATATTTGATTTTAAATGTGCAAGTTATTGTTACAAAGCTCACAGCATGTTGCCAACGGTGAATGCGAGTACTCGAACAACATATGAAGAAATATGCATGAGCTGTAAAGACATTTGCTGAATGTTCTGTCTCAGTGATATTTGAGGATCTCTAAAGGTAAAATGATAAAACAGCTTGAACACCTTGCCTCCCACTGTCAGGTGTAGGCTGATCTGGTTGTTCATCTCCCGCGAAGACACTGAGCCAGGAGTCATGTTCCTGAGTAGGGGGGAAAATGGTTAAAACGACATTAATGTAGTGTAGTATCTATCATTCATTCATCATCAGCCGACTTCTCTGGAGTCGGGTCGGAGCGGCAGCAAGCTAAGTAAGGCACTCCAGATGTCCCTCTCTGCAGCAACACCCTCCAGCTCCTCCTGGGGGATCCCAAAGCGTTCCCAGGCCAGACTGGACATGTAGTCCCTCCAGCGAGCTTTGGGTCTACCCCGGGGTCTCCTCCCAGTTGGCCGTGCCTGGTAAACCTCCAAAGGAAGGCGCCCAGGAGGCATCCTGATCAGATGCCTGAACCACATCAACTGGCTCCTTTCGACGCGAAGGAACAGTGGCTCTACTCCAAGGTCCCGCTGGATGTCCGAGCTCCTCGCAGTATATCTAAGGCTGAGCCCAGACACCCTACGGAGGCCTAGCGTAGTATAATAGTATTAAAAAATAGCACCAACAATACCACCTCTTGTGATGAATCACATAGCGTTTCTTATTAACTAGTCCTATTATATTATTCTAAGAATTAATAACCCATCAGTTTACTGTACAGAACTCTGCATTTTCTCTTTAATAATTTTTGTATATAACTGGAAAGTGATGACAAAAGCACTAGTGACTCTGCTTTATTTTGGATGAATCTTAAATAACACACCTTACCAGCATCAACATAAGAGTCAGGTCAACAATAACAGCAATCTTCAGGATTTGAGTTTTAATCACATTACCACATTTTCTGATCAATTCTCCACACTTCCATTCACTTTACCATTACCTGCTCCTTTTTTTTTTGTGGCTACTTTATTAATCCCCATGGGGAAATTCTCTGCATTTAACCCATCCTAGCTGGGTACCTAGGAGCAGTGGGCAGCCACCGTGCAGCACCCGCGGACCAACTCCAGTTCGTCTCGTCATGCCTTGCTCAGGGGCACAGACAGGAGGATTAACCCTAACATGCATGTCTTTTTCTTTGATGGTGGGGGAAACCGGGGCACCCGGAAAAAACCCACCACAGACACGGGAAGAACATTCAAACTCCACAAAGAGGATGACCTGGGATGGACCTCCTAAGGTTGGACAACGAAGGAGTTCGAACCCAGGACTTCTTGCTGTGAGGCGACAGCGCTAACCACTGGGCCACCATACCGCCCTTGTTTAACTCTCACCCAAGAATTACAGTGTAAAAGGTATGAACAGCTTTGTCTATGATCAAACCTCTGGTTCTCCTATTGAAGTACTATGTCACCAACCACTGGGTTGCCACAGATCACAACAGAAAACCCACAACAAACTAGGGCTGCTCAATTAATCGTGTACATAACTGCAATTTCAATAAGGCGACAGGCATGGGTGTGAGTCCATGAATACTGGGATGGCATCCAGCACTTTACCTATGCCCCCGTCCATAGCGTTAGTGGTTGTATCAGGAAGGGCATCCCACGTAACATTCTGCCAAACCATTATGCGGCTTGACAAGACCGGGAATGACACACCGGCTCGGTCGAGGCCCGAGTTAACAACGACTGCCATTAGTGCTGTTTGGAATGAGAAATGCAGGTGGGGCGTCAACATCCAGTGTGGGAAGATGGCGGTGCAAACTCACGTTTGCAGCTGCCTCATCCAGTACCAAATATGCAGTGTCTTTGTCCACATCTACGTCTAAGTTTGTGTCATTGAGTGAAATTTTTTACTTTGATCGTCGATTTTTTTTCGTTTAATGGCTGGGAGAGCTGGCATTTGATTGGCTGAGAGCTTGGTCTGCTGCATCCCGTGGGACCAAGGACCTGCCGGGAGCTGCGCCCGAGAGGAAACACCAAGGTGGTCTGGCGGTGACCACACCTAGTGTCGACTGTGCAGTGTTTTTGTCTGCGTCCGTGTTTGTGTCGTCGTGTAGAGTGCGGGGAGGTGTGTCGAAGGTGTCTGGCTGGGAGAGCTGGCGTTGGACCGGCTGAGGAAGCCTGGTCTGCCGCGTCCGGTGGGCTCAAGGACTACGGCCCTGACCGGAGCTGTACCCAAAGAGGAAACACCGAGGGCGGTCTGACAGGACGCAGAAGTGGGGCAGGCTAAGCTAACTGCTAGCCCACGCAGACCAGGAGTTCCGACAGTCATCCTGGCTGGCGTTCGTTCTCTGGACAGTGGCATTTCAGAATCAGAATACTTTATTCATCCCTGAGGGGAAACTGGGCCCTATTACAGACACTCACGCTCTAGTAAAGAAAAACTAACAAGATACAGGATAAAAAGAAAATAGAAATAAATAGAAACAAGAAAATAGAAATAGAAGAAATAAATAGAAATAGAAGATAAAATAAGAACAAAATATGTAAAGTATGTGCACCATGCTGCAGCATATAACACCCTATCTATACTGAATTACTGCAGCATGGAACAAACAGCACAAACAAACACCCGACAGGGAAAAATAAGTGGAAGGGCCAGTCTAATGACTACTGACTCAAGAGTGTCTGACACTCTGATGGAGGAGTCGTAAAGTTTGATGGCCACATACAGGAATGACCTTCTGTGGCGTTCTGTAGTGTAGTGTTTTTTTTGGGACTGTGTTGTTAGCTGTTTTTTTGCTTTGTTCCCTCTGTTTTTTGGTGGTGTCATTTTTTGGAAATTTTGGATGTGTGTTTTTGTCTTCTGTTGCACTGCTGTGGGTTGGGAGAAACAAAATGTTGTTTCTTTTGTGTACGCAAGTAAATGAAAAAAAGGACAATACATTTCTCCTGATTCCTAATAGTTGATTTTGCTACGAGGAATTATATGGCTACAATTAATACGTATTTCAAAAAGAGGTAAAATCAGACAGTAACCTACAAGAGTGAAGGCAGAACGACACAGATAAGACTACAGTTTATGCAGAAAGCAGCACTTGAGGGAAGCTGTAAATTGCAATGTATTACCAAGCGAGTGTGTAACAAAACAACACAGACCACTGATGTGCCAAGTAAAGACAAGAAGCAAACTCAGAAAATGCAAAGACCAGCAGCATGGAAGATTAAATGGTGGAAGCTGAAAAAGGAACCTTGTAGAGAAACTTTTAGGATGAAGGTAAGAGAGCTGTTGGGAGATGGATTGTCACTAGATTGGGAAAGAAGCAGGCAGGCGAGTACTCGGAGAATCTCACGGGGGAGTAAAAAGAAGGGACAGGAAAGCTGGTCATGGGAGGAAGTAGTGCAGCGCTGCATAAAGAAGAAAAAGTTGGCCAAAATGAAGCTGGACAAAAACAAGAATGAGCGAAACATGAATGAATACAAGAAAGCTAAGAAAGAAACCAAGAGAGCAGTAGTGATAGCAATGGCACGAGCATATGAGGACCTGTACAAAAGACTAGACACAAAGGAAGGAGAGAAGGATAAATATATAGCGTTTTTTCCCTCCGAAACTGTCAATGGTACTGATAGAAGTGCTCAACTAATGAGGGGCAGAATATTAATAGATGCAGGAAAAATAGTTTTAATACATAGCAGTACAGGCCTGTTTCGTGCATCGCGCACTCAGCAGCTGCTAATGATGAGTGCGCAGCTGATTTAGCAGCTGATGAGTGTGCGACGCACGAAACAGGCCTGTACTGCTGTGCATTAAAACTTTTTTTCCTGCATCTATATATATATATATATACACTACCGTTCAAAAGTTTGGGATCACATTGAAATGTCCATATTTTTGAAGGAAAAGCACTGTACTTTTCAATGAAGATAACTTTAAACTAGTCTTAACTTTAAAGAAATACACTCTATACATTGCTAATGTGGTAAATGACTATTCTAGCTGCAAATGTCTGGTTTTTGGTGCAATATCTACATAGGTGTATAGAGGCCCATTTCAAGCAACTATCACTCCAGTGTTCTAATGGTACAATGTGTTTGCTCATTGGCTCAGAAGGCTAATTGATGATTAGAAAACCCTTGTGCAATCATGTTCACACATCTGAAAACAGTTTAGCTCGTTACAGAAGCTACAAAACTGACCTTCCTTTGAGCAGATTGAGTTTCTGGAGCATCACATTTGTGGGGTCAATTAAACGCTCAAAATGGCCAGAAAAAGAGAACTTTCATCTGAAACTCGACAGTGTATGCTTGTTCTTAGAAATGAAGGCTATTCCATGCGAGAAATTGCTAAGAAATTGAAGATTTCCTACACCGGTGTGTACTACTCCCTTCAGATGACAGCACAAACGGGCTCTAACCAGAGTAGAAAAAGAAGTGGGAGGCCGCGTTGCACAACTGAGCAAGAAGATAAGTACATTAGAGTCTCTAGTTTGAGAAACAGACGCCTCACAGGTCCCCAACTGGCATCTTCATTAAATAGTACCCGCAAAACACCAGTGTCAACATCTACAGTGAAGAGGCGGCTGCGGGATTCTGGGCTTCAGGGCAGAGTGGCAAAGAAAAAGCCATATCTGAGACTGACCAATAAAAGAAAAAGATTAAGATGGGCAAAAGAACACAGACATTGGACAGAGGAAGACTGGAAAAAAGTGTTGTGGACGGATGAATCCAAGTTTGAGGTGTTTGGATCACAAAGAAGAACGTTTGTGAGACGCAGAACAAATGAAAAGATGCTGGAAGAATGCCTGACGCCATCTGTTAAGCATGGTGGAGGTAATGTGATGGTCTGGGGTTGCTTTGGTGCTGGTAAGGTGGGAGATTTGTACAGGGTAAAAGGGATTCTGAATAAGGAAGGCTATCACTCCATTTTGCAACGCCATGCCATACCCAGTGGACAGCGCTTGATTGGAGCCAATTTCATCCTACAACAGGACAATGACCCTAAACACACCTCCAAATTGTGCAAGAACTATTTAGAGCAGAAGCAGGCAGCTGGTATTCTATCGGTAATGGAGTGGCCAGCGCAGTCACCAGATCTGAACCCCATTGAGCTGTTGTGGGAGCAGCTTGACCGTATGGTACGCAAGAAGTGCCCATCCAACCAATCCAACTTGTGGGAGCTGCTTCTGGAAGCGTGGGGTGCAATTTCTCCAGATTACCTCAACAAATTAACAGCTAGAATGCCAAAGGTCTGCAATGCTGTAATTGCTGCAAATGGAGGATTCTTTGACGAAAGCAAAGTTTGATGTAAAAAAAATCTTATTTCAAATACACATCATTATTTCTAACCTTGTCAATGCCTTGACTCTATTTTCTATTCATTTCACAACATATGGTGGTGAATAAGTGTGACTTTTCATGGAAAACACAAAATTGTTTGGGTGATCCCAAACTTTTGAACGGTAGTGTATATATATATATATATATATATATATATATATATATACAAAGTGCATCCGGAAAGTATTCACACCCCTTCACTTTCCCCACATTTTGTTATGTTACAGCTTTATTCCAAAATGGATTAAATTCTTTTTTTCCCCTCATCAATCTGCACAAAATACCCCATAATGACAAAGTGAAAAAGGTTTTGTAGAAATGTTTGCAAATTTATTAAAAATAAAAAACTGAAATATTGCATGTACACAAGTATTCACACCCTTTGCTATGGCACTCAAAATTGAGCCCAGGTTCATCCTGTTTCCACTGATCATCCTTGAGATGTTTCTACATCTTGATTGGAGTCTACCTCTAGTAAATTCAATGGATTGGACATGATTTGGAAAGGCACACACCTGTCTATATAAGGTCCCACTGTTGACAGTGCATGTCAGAGCAGAAACCGAGCCATGAAGTCAAAGGAATTGTCTGTGGACCTCCGAGACAGGATTGTATCGAGGCACAGATCTGGGGAAGAGTACAAAAAAAATTTCTACAGCTTTGAAGGTCCCGAAGAGCACAGTGGTCTCCATCATTTGTAAATGGAATAAGTTTAGATCCACCAGGACTCTTCCTAGAGCTGGCCGCCCAGCCAAACTGAGCAATTGGGGGAGAATGGCCTTGGTCAGGGAGGTGACCAAGAACCCAATGGTCACTCTGACAGAACTCCAGCGTTCCTCTGTGGAGATGGGAGAAACTTCCAGAAGGACAACCATCTCTGCAGCACTCCACCATCAGGTCTTTATGGTTGAGTGGCCAGACGGAAGCCTCTGCTCAGTAAAAGGCACATGACAGCCCGCTTGGAGTTTGCCAGAAAGCACCTAAAGGACTCTCAGACCATGAGAAACAAGATTCTCTGGTCTGATGAAATCAAGATTGAACTCTTTGGCCTGAATGCCAAACGTCATGTCTGGAGGAAACCAGGCACCTCTCATCACCTTGCTAATACCATCCCTACAAGTGAAGCATGGTGGTGGCAGCATCATGCTGTGGGGATGTTTTTCAGCGGCAGGAACTGGGAGACTAGTCAGGATCGAGGGAAAGATGAATGGAGCAAAGTACAGAGAGATCTCCTTGATGAAAACCCTGCTCCAGAGCCCTCAGGACCTCAGACTGGGGCGAAGGTTTACCTTTCAACACGACAACAACCCTAAGCACACAGCCAAGACAACGAAGGAGTGGCTTCGGGACAAGTCTGTGAATGTCCTTGAGTGGCAGAGCCCAGACTTGAACCACATTGAACATCTCTGGAAAGACCTGAAAATAGCTGTGCAGCGATGCTCCCCATCTAACCTTACAGAGCTCGAGAGGATCTGCAGAGAAGAATGGGAGAAATACCCCAAATATAGATAGGTGTGCAAAGCTTGTAGCTTCATACCAAAGAAGACTTGAGGCTGTAATCGCTGCCACGGGTGCCTCAACCAAGTACTGAGTAAAGGGTGTGAATACTTATGTACATGCAATATTTCAGTTTTTTATTTTTAATAAATTTGCAAAAATTTCTACAAAACCTTTTTCACTTTGTCATTATGGGGTATTGTGTGTAGATTGATGAGAGAGAAAAAAGGAATTTAATCCATTTTGGAATAAGGCTGTAACATAACAAAATGTGGGGAAAGTGAAGGGGTGTGAATACTTTCCGGATGCACTGCACTGTATATCATGAAAAAAACAAAACAGACTATTAATCATAAAAAAATATTGGTTTCCACAACCTGGCCTGGGGATATTATTCACGCTGCGTTTAGCTTGCTCTGGTGTGAAGAAACTACTATTTTGACTTGAATATTAGTACATTTGAAAGTATTTACAGGTTTATAATGTACACTATGAATATCAAGGCAGTTTTCTGTTGATCTAAAATGCTCAGTAAAACAATTCTGTTCCCCAAAATGGATTAATAATAATGAAAAATGATTACAATTGTAATATTAAGCCAAATAATTGTGATCCATCGTTTTAACAATAATCGTGCAGCCCTACAACAAACCGTCCAGATTTTGAAGTAGGGACACTCACAGGTAAGAGGCTATCTTAGCTGTGCCCTTGGGCAGCTGGTTCATGTAGAGGTGGAGTGTCACGCCACTTTTCAGGGACAGAAGGTTGCTGGTGCTGCTCTGCTGGAAGATGGACCTCTCTTTCAGGATTGTATTCTTATTGTAGAACAGCAGCAGGTGGTGGTACAGGTACCTGATGACATCGTATGACAGATTAGATATGGTTAGATAGCACATTTATGCCAACATTAAATTTAATAAACCTTAATAATGCAGTCAAGTCTGATTCATTGTTTAGCGCTATGCAATAACAGGAAAAGAAAAAAACCTAGAAATGAGGGTTAAATGAGCACATTTTCCCCTCACATTCTCTAGCACATACAAAATCTGATAATCAAGACTTGAAACGGGAAATTCAAAGTAGGAATATAAATCTTATTTCCTAAACTTATTCCTGAAAAAAAATTGTTACCAAAGAGCACTGCGTCAGCGAGCTTACCGCTAACATTGCAGCATGCAAAAAAAAAAACCCAAGACTGAAAAATATACAAGTTGCCTAGTTTGGTATATTGACAACCGCTGGAGCTTTATTCACCCGAAAACAAAGTCAGTTATAAATTCTACTTAACTATCAAATAGGCTGACAATATCTGATCTGCATGAACAAGTGTGAAACTAACCGCATCAATGATCTCCTTGTGGTCACTAGAGCATGTGAATCATGAAGCAACCGTCCTTTTGGAGTGGCAATCTCGTTAGTGTTGAAGTTCCCAGTTCCTATGGCAACCACCTCACATCTGGTGTCTGGATGGTCAAACAAGAGGTTAATGATTACCACACTCAACACTACTATCAGCTGAAGGTGGCAAAAAAAAAAAAAAAAAGTGGTAACTGAAATATTTAACAGAACTCAGAAGTGATGTTTAAATATGGGTTTCCAGGTCCACCTGCATTTCAACTCAATGGGGGGGGGGCATAGGGGTGTAATAGGATTGCTTCCACTATGTCTTATAGTAATATTTAGTTAACTGCTCTCTTATGAATTAACCATGCATTTATTTCTCTGTAGAGATGGATTCGGAACACTACTTGATGTCACACATTCACGGCATGGGTGCCCCTCCAACTTTTTGCTGAAGTCAGAATCAGTGAGAGGCAAGGAAAATTGTTAAGCATATTTCGGCAACAAGGCAATTCAAAGTGCTTTACCTAAAACATAAAAGGCATTAAGACAAAATGTAAAAGCAGCGTAAGGCAATAAAATAAGCTAAGACAGATAAAACAGGGGTGTAAAAGTTCCAGTGAACTGTAAGATGATTATCACGAAGCTTCAAAATTGATTTAATAAAAGGCAGTGGCAAAAAGGAAAGTCTTCAGACTTGATTTAAAAGAACAGAGTTGCAGCAGACCTCCGGTTTTCTGGGAGTTCGTTCCACATATGTGGTGGATAAAAACTGAAAGCTGCCTCTCCATGTTTAGTTTTGACTTTGGGGACAGAAAGCAGACCTGTCCCAGACGATCTGAGATCTTGATGGTTCACAACTTAAGATCAGAAATGCACTTTGGCCATAAACCATTCAGTTCTTTATAAATCTAGAGGAGTATTTTAAAATCAATTCTTTGACGGACAGGAAGCCAGTGTAAAGACCTCAGAACTGGTGTGATGTGATCCACTTATTTGGTTTTAATAAGGACTCGAACAGTGGCGTTCTGAATCAGCTACAGCTGTTTAATCGATTTTTAGAGATCTGTAAAGATGCCAGGTCAAGTCAAATCAATTTTATTTGTATAGCTCAATACCACAAATTACAAATTTGCCTCAGTGGGCTGAAGTCGACTGAAGATAAATGTATGGACAAGTTTTTCTAAATCTTGCTGAGACATAAATCCTTTAATTCTTGATATATTCATCCGGTAACAGTAGGTTAAATCTGTTATTATGTTAATGTGGCTATTGAAATCCAGGTCTGATGCGGTGAAGTTTGTCTCTGTTTGCTGGCATGGGGAGGCTCGCAAGAGCAAGCCACCGCCCACCGGTCGTGTGACCTGAGCTGCAGTCACCTCTCCCGACTGCAAACTGATTTTTGCCCCTCACTAGCCTTGTTGGTAGTCCTGCCGGCCAGTGGGCCTCTCCCGCTTCCGTCGACAGAATTAAGCAACGCACGCTAGTGATAGGAGATTCCATTACCCACAATATCAGATTAACTTCACCAGCCTTGGTTCACTGCTTACCTGGGGCCAGACTCACTGACATAGAGGATAATCTTAGGGTGCTGCCATCACAAAGGGAGAATCAGGGAACCCAGGCACACAGCACCACTACTTCCAGCAACACTTTTATTAATGTTGGCACCAATAATGCTAGGATAAAGCAATCGGAGATCCCAAAAGCCAGCCTAGTCATGACACTTGAGTTGGCCAGAAAGCTGTGTCAACATCAATTAATTGTCTTTGGTCCCTTACCTGTGAGGGGTAATGATGAGATGTACAGTAGGCTCACCTCAATGAAACACTGGCTGGCTTGTTACTGTAATGAGCAGGGATTTGGTTTTGTTGATAACTGACCTTCTTTCTGGGGCCACCCTTACCTGCTGAAAGCAGACTGTAGTCAACCCACTGGGGGCCGCGCTGCTCTTTTGTCTAGCAATATAAATAGCTGTCTATGTTTAGTTTGACACTAGGGACGTATTATTCAGCAGGTTACAGGTGATTAGAGACCATGCTAGATTTAAACCTAGTGTGGATGAAGTGACAACTAGTTTAGTTAATACGTTTAGTCAAAGAATTTCTCATACAATAGATTGACAGATTGGTCTAAAATATTGAGACCGTCTGCCTTTCCTGCTGTATTGTTCCATAGCTCTCCTCTCATAAATGTGTGAATCACAACAATCTAATAATCATTCCTACCACTGGTGGTGATTAAATGTGCAGAACGCAGGCCCACGAGTTTCAAAACTTTTTCTGCAATGATGAGATCATAAAAAATTTGTTCTTCCAACTCCAGCTACTCCTGCAGATCCTTTCTTACCAATATGTCTTATCTATACAGTCAAGTCAATTTTATTTGTACAGCCCAATATCACAAATCTGCCTCAAGGGGCTTTACAGCAACACAACATCCCGTCCTTAGACCCTTGCATCGGATAAGGAACTCCCTCTCTCTCTCCGAAACAAAAACAAAAACCTTTATGTGCCTATAAGGGCTGATGATTGACTAATTTAGAGGCCTGCTTGGCTGCTATGAAACAGTGGATGTCACTAAATTTCCTGCTTTTAAATTTGGCTAAAACGGAGATGCTGGTCATTGGCCCTGCAGGACACACACCAATTTGATCAGGTAACAATAACAATTGACAACTCTGTGATTTCACAAAGTGTGGCTGCCAGAAATCTTGGAGTTACATTCCCCATGGTGACGATGATCGCCACCTCGACACTGCTTGGCATCTTCATCACATTTTTTTATACATCTTATAAATCCATATACCTCTTTCAATGTTATATCCTTTTCTCACTTCGATGTCTGACAAATGTTTTCTCCTGCCTCTTCTCCCATGTATGTGAATGGTGGGATGTGATTCTCCACTGTGTATATGTGTAGTCTGTCCTCCTGTCAGGTCTACATGGTGATCACATGTGGCTCAGGTCCAAGGCTGTTCCGGTGGCACCTGGACACTGCTTGGCATCGTCCTCATCATATTCTTCATAGATCTTATAATTCCATATATGTTTGATGTTTAGCTTCCACTTGAAGTCTTGAGTGATGGTGGTGCCCAGGAAAGGCAACGACTCCACAATGGTAACTGGCAAATCATACAGGGTGAGAGAGAGAGTGTGTGTGTGTGTGTGGGGGGGGGGCTGGGTTTCCCCTGAGGTCAACCACCATCTCCACTGTCTTCAGGGGATTTAGATCCATGCTGTTCTGGCTTCACCAGCAAACCAGGTGGTCCCGTGCTTACAACATACAGTGGCGCTGGAAAATTTGTGAACCCTTCAGAATTGTAAGTATTTCTGCATGAATTCTAAATGTGATCAGATCTTCATCCAAGTCCTAAAACTAGATAAAGAGAACCTAATTAAACAAAACACCAAAAAAAAAGAAAAGTACTTTTTCATTAGAACATTTGCTGGATAAAGACAATCCCAAAGGGTTTACAAACTTTCAAGTGCCACTGTAACTATCTGGTTTGTGCTTCAAACAACTTGCATGCGTCGTTCTACATGAGTTTTGTCACTGATGTGGAAGTTAAATACAAATGAAAACCTTGCCATTCAAAATGCAACAAGAGTGTGAGTGTGTCTCATTTTGAAAGATGTGTGATTCACAATGACCTGAAAATCCAATCTATTTGGTTACATGAGTCATATTGGCGAATATCAGATTCCTATCCTATCAGTTATTTCCAGATATGTGATCAAAACCAAATCAGAAAATATTGGATTCCACTTGTTTTTTCCCCCCGGTTACTAAGCCACGATACGCATCTAATCTGAGCCACATTTGAGCAATAAATCTAAACTGGGTCACTTGTACAAGGCTGTCTAAACATGGACTATGTGTCTGAGATTTGACTACGCTCTGTCCCTGGGAGCAGACCTGAACAGAACCAACACCATCTTCCTTTTACTGCTGCTGGCTGTTATGGATCATTTGGTTTCTTAAATGCAGAGCCTTTTATCACGCCATACATCAAGTACTGTTATCTCAGAAAAACTGCACCTTTGTAACTCAATCATTGGCCAATTTACAACTGCTGAGGGATGTTTGTCCACGCATGCACATATTTTGCAAGCCACTGTCAAATGAACGTCTCACAAAGCACGTACTACAGTTCTGCTGACAAGGACAATTAAAATACAGCCGGCTGCAAGTAATTAAAAAACGGCACCGGTGGCTGTGCAGACTCCTGCAGTTAACAGTCAGCAGGTGGCTGAGCGGGACTTGAGCGTTGGTTGGAAGACAGAGTGAAAATAAAAGCATGTCAAGTAGACTGACATCACGTTTTCAGAAGAACCCCTTTCATAACTTGACATGGTCATTTTTCCCCACACAAAGTTTCACTCACACACACAAAGCTTATGAACGCAGACGAAGCCACGCATATGTGCCCCGAACAGAGGCCAGGCCGAAGGGTCCTCTGCAGGGTAGCACCCCTGCAGCAGTTTTGGAGTCTAGAATACTGCGTAACACTACAACGACCGGGATTTCACTCCTACCTAAAACGACCATGGGCTGTCAAAATGGCGGCCATTTGTAAACTCCATATTCTGTCAAGATAAATACCCAATTGAGATATTAACACATTACATATGCTAGTATGTCTGTTATGAAACTAAGTGACACCAAAATTAACCTTTTCACAACTTTTAATACTATTTTTGAAACAATTTAAAATGACCGCTGTCCCAACGCCTGTAAATACTGCAACGCCTCAGTGGTAGTCATTGCGTGTCTGTAACGGCATCTGTAATCAGACATGTTGGCAACAGTCAAAAATCAAGTTTAAATCAAAAATCCAGTTTTTCTCTGCACTGGAGAATGCTGGTGGGTTTCTAGGACAGAGCAATGAACTTCACGAAGGAAATGATGCGACCAAAACATGTCATAAATACTGACATGATGCGCAAATTACGAGCGGTCATGGTGACCGCTCATGGTCGTTTTAGGTAGATCTTACAACTTTTTTTGTGTGCAATTGATCTAAAATTCATTTTAATGAAAATATATGCAGGTTTGGGAGAATTCACGGAGCGGCAGGTTTACCTCTCCCCCCCACCCACCCACTAAGTTATTAAACACTGAAAATCCAGAACAGTGAAAATGACGGCCTTGGTCGTTCTAGTGTTAAGGGTAATGGACAGCACTTACACGTCTCAACGATGATTGCCGCCACAGTGCCCTGGCAGGAGGGAAGTTCCGGGTGACTCTTCAACAGCTTGCCCAGTTGCTCTCTCACGGCGTGAAGGATCTTGTCCCCGAGGGGATTCTTGCATTCTGGTTCGGTGGCAGGGAAAATAAGCACATTTCATTTGATTAGAGGACGTTTCGATTTGAACAGCGGGAGCAGGCCAGCCGTTCACATTTACTGTATTGTTTAGACAAAACGGGAGGGTTAACGAAGGAATGTCAGAGCATGAACGAGACTTGAGAGATTGTGAGAATTTTTCTCATTTCTGGGTCGGTTGAGAAGTTGTGGCCCTCTTGGCTTAACGGGTGGGGGACTTAACTGCTCGCACAGCTCTTTGAAACAGTCGGAAAAATAAATAACTGCAGCGCAGAGAGAGAGAGAGAGAGAGAGAGAGAGAGAGAGAGAGAGAGAGAGAGAGAGAGAGAGAGCCCTACTTCAGAAGCTACCTTTCACGGCATTTCAATAAAGACACTGAGTTGAGTTACTTTGCCATCAGTCCATTTTGTAAAACAAATGTCCTTGTACTTTCTCATTCAGATTACTGGTCCTTTCATTTCAGTTCTTCTTATCCTTGGGTAAATCTCAGTTGTGCGTCTAAACAGACTACAGTTTAAAAAGAACACCACAGTATTGCCATAGTCAGCAAAAAAAAAAAAAAAGGCAAACGTAGTGTGAGGAAAGGATGTGTGATGTGAAACACGCATTCGAAACACCATGTGAACTTCTCACCTGGTGCCTCTGGAAGGGTGGGTTCCTTTTCCATTGCGAGTGTCAGGTCTTTCAGAGCTATTTCTGCCGCACGGCACTTGGCCTGCTTCTTGCTAGTTCCAATCCCAGTCTCATAAATCTTACCGTCAATCACAGCACAAAAGGCAAAGTAAACGCCTGCCGTGTTTGCTGAACAGTGGGAGAAGGGCAACAAATTAACCTCAGGGTAGAAAAAGCTCGTTTGTTAAATTGACAAGAAACAATGACCAATTCGTGCACGGGTAGAGAGATAAGCAGTGTGGACCAGGCCTTAAAAGGTCTTTACCTGGGGTCACGGTCTCTTTCAGCTCCAGCTGAACCTGTAATGCCCTGCAGAGTTGATGGAGCATGCACACAGGATTGACGTCACTTTGATTGTACTTTTCTATCAGCTCCTTGGGTGTCAGTGTTGGCTGGGCATCTGGAGCATAGTTGGTAAAATGACAAAGAATGATGTGTTTACAACAAGACACTGATATTTTCCCCTATCTGTGAAGAACAGCAATCTAACATTATCGAAGTTATGCAGACTGTCCTTAAACAAAAACATGGACCTCACATGGAAGATTTGTACAGGGTAGAAATGACTGAGAAATTACTGAACATTCCATTCCCCAAACCGCTTATCCTGCTCTCAGGGTCGCTGGAGCCTATCCCAGCAGTCATTGGGCTGGGGAGACACCTTGGACATGCTACCAGTCCATCTCAGGGCTGAGACACCCCCCCCCACACACACCCCCGCGGACAATTTAGTATGGCCAATTCACCTGACCTACATGTCTTTGGACTGTGGGAGGAAACCCATGCTGACACAGGGAGAACCTGCCAACTCCACACAGAGGGCGACCAGGGACGACCCCCAACGTTGGACAACCCAGGGGCTCGAACCCAGGACCTTCTTGCTGTGAGGTGACTGTGCTAACCACTTCGCCATCGTGCTGCCATGATGATAACAGTGATAACAAATGACTTCCAATAGTAAATCTTGAACTTAAAGTATAACATGCTTACCCATTAACATTATGATATGCAATTTTGGGATACCTGAACTCCGTTTGTGCATTTGACTTCTGCAAAACAAATGCTCCTCACCATTTCTGTAGCTTCTGCGTGCTGTTGTGTTCGAGGTGTTGCCATGTCCTCTTAAGATGTGTGAGAGACCATACGCGGTCAGTTGTGGGGGGCTGCTTGTAAGCCTGTTGTGGATTTTAGCAGAACTGCCCTGCCTCGAACCCCTGTGTGGCCCACCCTTTGAAAACATTTTGGCGAGTCCAGATTTCTGTAAAAAAGATAAGAACATACATTATTTTACTCACAGTTCATAGGTCAGCCAGTTAACGATGTATGATAATTAGCTGAATCTAAACACACCCAATATGACAGGCTCCGTTATCAGGGAGATAACTGCCCTGTACGCATAAATTAATCAATAAAAATACCATTATATGGTACATATTGTATATAACTTAATGTGAAGCCCTTTGCATTGCATTGTAAAGTTTATCTACCAAGGGAATTCCCCTCTGTTCTGTTAACTTACTTACATTCAACCCCAAGACAACACTACAGTAGATCTGGCAGAGCTCTATGGGGGCAATCAGTGGCGATGAGAATCAGCATCCACAGGCTATTTCCTTTGTGGCAGGGGACTTTCATCACTGCAGCCTCAAATTGGTGCTACCTAAATACCTCCAGCATGTCGGCGGTCCAACCAGGGGCAACTAGATCTTGGATCACTGCTACTCCACTATCAAGGTAGCATACAGGTCTATTCTACGGCCTCATTTTGGGAACTCAGACCATTCATAGGGCTACTAGGGCTGTGTATTGGCGAGAATCTGGCAATACGATACGCATCATGATACAGGGGTTACGATTCGATATATCGTCATATATTGCGATACTGTAAGAAAGACGATATATTGTGATTTCATAGGCCTGTGTTCTTTGTGCTTATGCTATTTCCTGTCTCACTTTACATTGTTGGGTTGGAGTGGAAGAGTCAAATGGCTGAAGATAGATAACACTTATCTAGCGGTCGTGGGGTTACACACAATACAATGTTTGTCACGAACCTTTACATGTAAAAATTAAAAGTCGATATAGTGGTTTTGAGAATCGATACAGTATCACAAAAGCTAACATCATGATACTCGAGTGTATCAATATTTTCTTAGACCCTAAGAGCTACCATGGCCACATGTACTACGGCTGTCAAAATTGGCCAAAAATGACATTTGATTATCCCTTCTTAAAAAAAAAAAAAAAAAAAAAACACATAGGTTCGAACCCATTCGAATATATTGTAGCGGCCAGGGCAGGTGGTCGCTCTGACCATCCGCGGACCTGCACAGGGGGAGCACAGGGACCCCTGGGAGTGCTAATATTTGGGTCAATTGTGTTATATTTTTGCATGTTTGGGTGCTGTGTTCATGTTGGGATGTGTTGTTTGGGGGTGTAGCCTGGCCTAGGCCTAGATATTTAGTCTACTTCTTTCTGGCACTACTTCTGCTGACAGGTGAGGCACATTTGCTTTCAGGGACTGGGCAATGGACACCCTGGAGATGTTCATTGGTCAGTCTGGCTTTGATTTATTAAAGGTCATAGTTGAGAACGGTTTCTCATACAGATAAGTGTTGCTGTAAAGACACATGACCTGCCTGAACAGTTTGGACAACTGTGGGAATGTTTTGGGAAGTTCTCTGAGAAACTGCCCAAGCATCTTCAGCTTTCCTTGTGTCTCTGAACTTTGCCTTGAGCTCAGTGTTGCACTGCAAGTCTGTGAGCTCCATTTGAAATGTGCTTGAAGCACTGCCCACATCAGAGGAGAAGGGGTCTGCAGATAACTGGAAAGTGGTGTTGTGAGTCTTAAAATCAGAAAAGCAATGCTCAAACTCCTGCTGCAGATTGTCAATGGCAGTCACACACTCATCAGCATTGACCCTGGCACCATCATCAATAATTGACTCGCATGCTGGAAAGTGGACAAATCTTTTCTCTGAGCTGTCGAATTTTACAGAGAGGGCTTTCACACTATCAAATGCTGATTGCCTTCCTCAATTCAAAACACCTTTTCAGGACACTGCCCCGGCTCAACCAGCGCACTTCTGAGAAGTACAACACATCTCTATACGTTGCATCTATTTCCTCCAGAAACAGAACTGATGGTGTTGTAAACCTCTTGATCTGACGCAATTAATGCACTTCACCATATCGGTTAGGGAGGCAGGACTTTTATAAGTATTTACAGTTCCGTGATTACTTTTCTAAAAAGATAAAAGGTTCTAAAAGAGAGATTCCAGCTGTTATTGATGCATCTAACTCAGAAAGCAACAAACATCTTATAAGTTATACTATGGCATCACATCACTGAATAAAGACTCCACAGACTATGTGAAACAACAACGGGAAAAAGAGCTGGGCACTGAAATAATTGAGGACATGTGGTTGGATGCCTGGAAAACGCAATCGTCCTCCACCAACTCCCGGACCTGGAGCGACTTCTACTAGAAAAACCTGATTCGCTTTTTTTATCACCCCTAAACAGAAGTCCAAACAAACCGGCACTCAGCTGAGCTGTTGGAGGGAATGTGGAGAAATCCTGGTTGATCATGCTCATTTTTTTTGGTTGTGTCCCTCCGTTCAGACTTTTTGGAAGGAAGTATCAGTTATCATCTCAAAAACCCTGGGTTTTAGTATTAGTTCTATATTCTCATCTGTGTATCTTGGACATACCCCTGATGGACTAAATAAAACTGATGTCTATCTTTTGAAGATCTTGCTGGCGGGAAGTAAAAAAAAAAAAGGCCATTACAAAACACTGGCTTCAGAAAAATACCCCTACTATTAGACTCTTCATCAATATTGTCAAAGAATTACGTCTTTCAGAACAGATGACTTACTCTATTCAGCTCCAAAAAGAACTGGGAGGAAAACGGTGGGGAGAATTGTGTATTTATTTGGCCAATGAGAAGATTAGCTCATAGTTATTGTAAGTATACTGTATATGAGACATTCTACTTTAGTGGTTTCTTGATCGTCCCATGACCTCCCTTTTTTTTTTTTTGGTCCTGTAATGAAGAAAATACCCAGAAATAAAACGTTTAAAAAAGATCTATATAGCTCAAGAAAAATAAATCTACATTAACCATTGGACATCTATCACAAAAACTCAAAGCAAACTTCACTGCTTATTGGCTGTAAACAGACAGTACACGATGGCAGACTATCCGACCGGCGTGACCAGAGACTGAGAAAGACATGAACTGTGTACAGACTCAGTGATCGCAGCTTGGCCATAGAGACTGGCTGACATGGGCAGACCTGCTGCCTAGAGAAGACAGGCTGTGTCAGCTCTGTCCACAGAGACAGGTGGAGACACAGCAACACTTCCTGCTACAATGTAGCACATATGAAGTTATTAAATGCAAATTCCAAGATTTTGATACATTCTCTGACCAGACTAAAATCAAGCATCTACTTGGGGGAAAATAGTGTCAGCACTGTGGATGCAGCAAGACATGTCAGTGCATGCCCCAGCCTGAGACAACCAGCACAACACATGACAGCGGTACTTGTCTCCTCACAACTCATGCTCTACCTTTTGAGCTACTTCTCTTTCTTTACTGATTGGTATAATATTGTGTTAATGTTCATTACTAGTGTTATTGTGTACTGTCCAAATTGGACATGAATTGAGAGATATGCAAAACTGACATTAGGCTATGTCATCTGCAACCGGCCTCGCAACTAATCTTTTAAGTACTTAGAACTAGAAACACACACACACACACACACAAAAGTAGTATGTAAAATGGATACATGGTCCAGATCCTAATAAAACTAAAACATAGCGCGGGCCATACAAAACTGCCTCTCAAACTGTCAACCCATTGGGCGGTAGTTTGAGACCCCTGCTCTACAGTCTGTTCACACATGACGGTGTCACCAAATATAACAGCGTAGTGATAGTCGCAGATGACACCACAGTAATTGGACTGATAAATGACAACAATGAAGATGCCTATAGGAAGGAGGTGAGGGACCTAACCGTATGGTGTCAAGACAACAACCTCTCCCTACATGTTGAGGAAACAAAGGAGATAACTGTTGAATTTAAGAAGTCCAAAATGGTTCTGACACCAGTTTACATCAATGGTGTCCCTGTTGAAGTTGTGAAGGACTTTGAGATGCTTTGAAAAACTCAGAATATCCACAAAAACCCTTGTCAATTTCTATCTACCCCAGAGGGCATCCTTACTAGAAGCATACTGGTGTGGTTTGGTAACCTGACTGAACAGTACCACAGACAACTGAGGAGGACAGTAAAAACCACTTCAAAAATCATAGGAACAGTACTGCCACAGCTTCAGGACATTTACACCACCTGTTGCAGAAGGGAGGCTCTAAGTATGATGGAGGACATCAGCCACCCAGCACATGGTCTGTTCTCCTCCTTACCTCAGGACAATGCTTACAGAGCATCAGCACTCCGACCAGCCCCCTCAAGAGTTTGTACCCCCAGGCAGTCAGAATAATGAACAGTACACCCCTTACATAACTTTGGTGATTTATTATTTTATGGGATTTCTATAGCTTATTTATTGTGTTTGTTATTATTTCCTTAGTTTGTAAGGGCTGAGAGAGCCAGGGCAAATGCATTTCATTGCATTTGAAGGTGCGTGGTACTTTTTATTATGTTAAATAAAGTATACAGATAAAAATATGGTAACGATAAAAGAACATGTGACAGGCTCAGTTATCACGTGACTGTTGTCCTGTATGCGTGCAGGGTAAATGCAACTAGCCAACAAAATGCCAGCTGCTATCTAAATTCTTTTTTTTTTAATACCTTTAATATACAAACAAAATCTGGCTATAATAATAATAATAATAAATTAGCAAATAGTACAACTCAGACTGTGCAATTACAATGTTTTTTAGAATTTCACAAAACAATAAAAATAATAAAATGAAAAAACAGAGATCCACTTAGAATATATGTATGTTTTTGTAAATATCCAAAGCTTGTTTGGTTTTTATACATTTCAGTGCTTTCTTGAAATGTATTAACTCATTCATGATGATTAAGAATAGTGGTCTGGCATTAATAAATCTAGATCTATGGATAAATTTTTTTAGCCATAATAATCAGGCTATTGTAAAACATTTCCATTATAATTCCAACTTTAATATCCAGACAATCTAAATTGGGCAAACGAAAGTCCTTTTTAGATATCCAATTCTGAAATAATTCCCAAAAGGCTCTCGTATTATTACAGGTAAAAAACAAAATTTTCGATAACAGAATCACAAAACCTACAATTGTTTTTAATCAATGTTAAATCTTTGTCTCAGAAACTCGTTACAAGAATAAATATCATTTATCATTTTAACATGAATTTCTTTCATTTTGGTGAAATAGGGAGAGTGAGGTATCTGGTTCCAATTCTGACTATAATCTCTAGGATAATCTTTTAATTGATTTTTTTTCCTTTTTAATGGTAGAGGAAAGAGTATGGAGGTAAGGGCACTCCTTACAATTTTATTTGTGCAAATTTTCTCCTTAAAATCGAGACTGTCTATATAAAGTGAAGGCAACCGTGGTACTAATACATCATATGGCAACATTCCTTTTATCATATTCATCATTACTTGTGGGTCTGCCTTGATAACCGCTGAGTATTGGGCTTTTTTGTACACGTCACATTGAATTTATCAATGAATTCATTGAAGATTTCCTCTTGAATCCATCAAATGTAAAATAGACCAAACACATCTCTCCACCCAATCATAATAACAAAGATTTTATTTTAAACCAGATATATCTGTTATTCCGCATGATCGGCTATGCCAGACACTGAGAGCAGCCTGTGTGGAGTGAAATTGTGCTTATAAACCAGTTTCCAATATAAGAGAGCCTGCTGATGAAATTTGGACAGCTTAATGGGTAGTTTAGCAATTTAGAACTCACATCTTAACAGAAAATCTATCCCACCGCATTTATTAGATATTTTAGAAGGAATATTAAACCAGAATCCATTTTTATTGTGTATGAATTGTTGCAACTATTTTAGTTTTATCATGCCATTCATTGCCTCATAATCGATCACATTTAATAGGACGACCGAGACGGTCATTATGACCATTTTGGATTTTCAAAGTGTAATAACTTTGTGGAGAAAAAAAACAAGTTGTAGTCTAAACTTGATTTCTGATTATTGCCAACATGTCTGGTTAGACGCCATTACAGATGCATCATGACTACCATTTATATATATCTGGCCTTCCTCTTTTCCTCTTACCTGGCAGCTCCATATTCAGCATCCTTCTCCCAATATACCCAGCATCTCTCCTCCACACATGTCCGAACCATCTCAATCTTGCCTCTCTTGCTTTGTCTCCAAACCGTCCAACCTGAGCTGTCCCTCTAATATACTCGTTCCTAATCCTGTCCTTCTTCGTCACTCCCAGTGAAAATCTTAGCATCTTCAACTCTGCCACCTCCAGCTCCACCTCCTGTCTTTTCTTCAGTACCACTGTCTCCAAACCATACAACATAGCTGGTCTCACAACCATCTTGTAAACCTTCCCTTTAACTCTTGCTGGTACCCTTCTGTCGCAAATCACTCCTGACACTCTTCTCCACCCACTCCACCCTGCCTGCACTCTCTTCTTCACCTCTCTTCTGCACTCCCCGTTACTTTGGACAGTTGACCCCAAGTATTTAAACTCACCGGCCCTCGTCACCTCCACTCCTTGCATCCTCACCATTCCACTGTCCTCCCTCTCATTCACGCATCGGTATTCCGTCTTGCTCCTGACTTTCATTCCTCTTCTCTCCAGTGCATACCTCCACCTCTCCAGGCTCTCCTCCACCTGTACCCTACTCTCGCTACAGCTCACAATGCCATCCGCGAACATCATCGTCCACGGAGACTCCCGCCTGATCTTGTCCGTCAACCTGTCCATCACCATTGCAAAGAAGAAAGGGCTCGAAATGGGCATTTCTCTGTATAATGTCTTGAAATGTGTTTAAAAAAAACACAAAAAAAGACCGGTCATGGTCGTGTTACGTAGATCTTATAACTTTTCTTCTGCTGTGCAATTGATCTAAAACTCATTTTGGGGCGAATAAAATCCAAAACGGTAATATGACCGTCTCTGGTCTTAATGGCGAACGTTCTAGCTCGTCGACACTTCGCTCATCGGGCCCGACGCCATCATGGCGTCGAAAGGCGTGCGGTACATCGTCCTTGTCGCTAGCGTTGATGTTCGTCGTCATATCTTTATCTTTACTTCATTTTCGTTGTTTGGCCATTTTTAAACTCGTAATCCAAAAACTTATTTTAGGGTAAACGGTCATTATTTAACACTACCGAGGAACTTCAGCATACGCAAGATGGCGGACCGAGTAGGCGCAAAGGACACCAGCTCGTGTCGCTCCGCCATTTTGCCAGCCCCCCGCCATCTTAACGGTTTCACCGCTCAACCGCGTTAGCGGTAATATTGTTCAAAATTGAAAGCAGCACTACGTAGTTTTAGGATTTGGGTCAACGTCCGCAGAGAAAACCGCTGTGGGTTTTTTGTTATTATTATTATATTGTAACCGGTTATTTTGTTGCCCGGTGCGGGAATCGATACGGGGTGTACTGCGCCACAAGGCGACGTCACTAACCGCCCGGCTCAAGGGTCAGACCCGTTAGCTAGGGGCTAACGTGTTTTATGAGTAGTTTACATTATTATTATTTCTTCATCGCGCAGCAACATTTATGCATTGATTTAAAAGCTGTAATCCAAAAGGCTTACCGGTTGTAAATAGACTTCCATAAACGTCTAGCAAAATGCAGTCCCACGCTTCAGTACGACAGTGTAACCTACCAGGGTAATCGGACCCGTTAGCTAGCCCTTGGCTAACGTTGTCGCCCGCGGTGTAGCCACGTATGTAGCCATGATCGGGGTTAAGTAACTAATTTAAGCCGTCTACCTACTTTGAGTCAAGCCGTCGTAGCTGCGTCTCGTCAATGGAGGTAAACTGCGTCTTCGACAGCACGCTGACGCCACGCGGGTCCCACCGGGCAAATAGACCTGAACCGGAACTTGGTCGGCTATTTTAAAGCGTTTGCGTTTCTTACCCCGGAAGCAGTCATTTTTTCGTAAACTGACCTCCGATCAACGCGTGTCCCGATTGGCCGAAGCGAAGTCTGCGTTCGGAGCTGTCGTTACTGTGTGCCTCACAGACCAGCGGAATTTTCTGGAGGTCGCAGTGGGGAAATGATTTGTGGTTGTCCCATGGTACAGAGCGTTACGCTGGTGTTTGTATACTGAAAAACAGATTTAATGGAAAAATCTTAATCTCTGACTGTGATAAAGACGGTCATTATATTATTCTGATGCTTGAGGTTGCACACTCTATCTATATTTTAGTCAATGTGTATGGATTTAACAGTCAAACAGAGAATAATCTTTATTTTGACAGGTTGGAAGAGCGTTTACTGCACTGGCTGTCCAAATATCCAGGTTCTTTTATAATCTTTGGTGGAGACTTTAATGTTGTATTTGATAATTGCATGGATAGGTGGCCCTCTAGGGGTTTAGACTTCTCTAACTCACATGTAAAGTTGTTTGCACAAAGATTTGATTTATTAGATTCATGGAGGGATTCTCATCCAGCTCAAAGAGGATGCACATGGTGCAATAAGACACAAACCAGTCACTCACGGATTGATTATTGGCTTATTTCAAAAGACTTGAAAGAAGTTAAAACTGACATTTTTCCTACGCCGCTTTCAGATCACAAAACAATTCACTTAAATATCTCTTTGTCATCGTCTTCTGATGCTAAAGCGTCATATTGGAAGCTTAACAATACTATCCTTGAGCATAAGGAAGTAGTTACTGAAGTTCATAGTTTAATAAGGCTTCACTGGAGCAAAGCTCGGGCTGAAAATATGTTTTGTAACAACTGGGAGCGTTTGAAATATGAACTTGGCAAATTTTTTCGTAAATATAGCATTTGTTTGGCAAAGAAAAGAAGGGCTGACGAGAATGAAACAATACATAAGATTACATCTTTAACATCCAAACCAAAAGAGGCTCTCAACGACTATGATAAGGCAGAACTAATTGACTTGCAGCATAGGTTGGATGAGATTTATAAGCGCAAAGCTGAAGGAGCATTTGTTAGGTCTCGCAAAAAGTGGCTTGAAGAAGGAGAGCAAAACTCTGCATATTTTTTCAGACTTGAGAAACACCAATCCAGCATTAACTCTATTCTACAACTAAATATTAATGGGATAATTTCTAACGATAAGAATACCATAGCAAAGTATTGTGCTGATTTTTATAGTAAACTATACTCTTCCAGTTATTGCCCTCAAGCTGCTTCTGATTTTTTTAACTCCATAGATAATATTACTCAGCTGAGTGAGGCTGACAGTGAACTCTGTGATAGGTCAATTTCTCTGAATGAGGTCGCAGATGCTATAAAGTGTCTAAAAGTTAATAAGTCTCCTGGTACAGATGGCCTTACTGCCGAACTTTATAAGCAGTTCTCTGACAGCTTAGCCCCATTTCTTGTGGAAGTCTTTAAGGAAAGTATTGATAGGGGTGCGCTCCCTCCCACTTTATCTCAAGGCCTAATCACCCTGATTCCCAAACCTAGAAAGGACCCCTTATTCTTAGATAATTGGCGACCAATTTCCTTATTGAACAACGATTACAAGATACTAGCGCTGATTCTTGCAAATAGAGTAAAACCTGTTTTAGATACTGTTATTGATGAGTGTCAGTTCGGGTTTATGCAGAATCGTCATATTTCAAATAACACAAGACTAATCTTAGATATAATAGACTACCCAGAATTTGTGCAGGATGAGAGTTTTATTCTTCTTTTGGATTTTTATAAGGCCTTTGACTCCTTAGAACATGATTTTATTATTACTGCTTTGAAGAAATTTGGTTTTGGTCAATCCTTTTGCAATGCAGTTCATACTTTATATTTCAATAGTAATAGTTCCATAAAACTTGTTAGTGGTACTTCCCCAAGATTTTCTTTGAAACGTGGAGTGAGGCAGGGGTGCCCCCTTTCAGTGTATCTGTTTCTTCTTTCTGTACAACTCCTTAATTTACATATTAAACTCAGTTCATTAAAGGGTATGGTCGTAGCTGACAGAGAAATATTTATAAGTCAGCTGGCAGATGACACGGCTCTCTTTCTCAGAGATGCCTCGCAAGTTTCTGTCGCTATCAACAGTGTCCAGTCCTTCTCCTTAATCCTTTTCCTTAATCTTAATAAATGTGAACTTTTGCCTGTTAAAGACTGTTTGGCGACCTCAATTCATGGGATTCCTGTGAAAGACTCTGTAACATACCGCGGTATTCAAATCACTAAAGATAGGCAATCCAGAAGCTCTGTAAACTTCAGCCCTATTATAGAAAAGTCCCAAAAAATCTTTAATCACTGGCTGCAGAGAGACGTGTCTCTAAGGGGTAGAGTTCTGCTTTTGAAGGCAGAAGGAATCTCTCGTCTAACCTATGCTGCTCAGTCCTTACATGTCGATAACACAATCTGCAAATCAATTGATAAAATGTTAAACAGTTTTTTATGGAAAAACAAAACCCACTATTTACGAAAATCTGTTACTTTAAGCGCATATGACAAAGGTGGTTGGAATTTTATTGATTTTGGTGCACTCAACAATACCTTCAAGATAAACTGGATAAAAAAATATTTGAAAAATCCCACATCTATCTGGAATTTCATTTCACATCATGTGTTCTCAAACTTAGGCGGCCTTAATTTCCTGCTGCTATGTAATTATAGCATTCCAAAAATACCCCTGAAACTTTCTCACTTCCATCAACAGGTCCTTTTAGCGTGGGCATTGATATACAAACACAATTTCTCTCCACAGAATTGTTTCATCTGGAACAACTGTAATATTGTTTATAAGAACAAAACATTGTTTTTGGACAGATGGTTTAACAATGGTCTTGTTTTAGTTGGTCAATTGTTCAAAAAAGATGGGCTGCTATATAATTACTCTGAATTTCTAATGAGATATAATGTACCAGTAACGCCTAGAGAATTTTCGGTGGTATTTGATGCTATCCCTTCTGGTTTGTGCATGTTATTCAGGTCCTCTGGCAGCTCTCCTCTCATATCATTCAACCCTCCTGATGTGTCACAGTCTCCTCTTGGTACTGTCTGCTCCTCATCATGTAAACTTCTGAACTCCAGAATAAGAGCCATGTTTCAGGATAGCCTAGTTTCCGTCCCACCAGCAACATTTTTTTGGAACAACTTTGTGAATGATGTTGAATGGAAGAAAGTTTGGTCGTTACCACAAAGATTTTTTTTAACAAACAAAGTCAAAGAGATTTCATTTAAATTGCTACACAAATTCTACCCTGCAAAACAATATTTATCAAAGTTTAAAAATGATATAGATGTTGAATGTTCTTTTTGCCAAATGCATCCTGAAACACGTGTCCACTTATTCTGGTCATGTCAGTTCACTTATAAATTCTGGAGAGACTTCCACAAGTTTATCGCTGATTTTGTCTTTTCTGATTTTCACCTTTACTATAAGAATGTTATTTTTGGTTTTCATAATTTTAATCACAAAGATGGTGATGCATTCTTTTTTATAAATATGCTTTTATTTTTAGCCAAGTTTCATATACATAAATGTAAATTCTCCAACAGAAAGCCTCAACTCTTTGCACTTAAAAGAGAAGTTGAACAATATATAAGGACAATCTCTACTTCAAAAAACACAAAGGCTTTAAAAACGATCAACATTTGCAAATCTCTGAATCTGTTTACATAAAATATGATCTCACCTTTATTTACTGATTTTTTTCAGTTATTTATTTTTTATAATTTACTTTCTCTTTTGTGTCTTTATTGTTTTTTTTATCTTCTATCTATTGTTTTTGTGGTGTCTCGTGTGTCTATTTTGCTCTGTTTGAATGTATTTGAAGTATCAATAAAGTAAGAAAAAAAAATCATAGACCACCGGAACACTTCCGGGTACCTTGACAACAGGCCGCCAGGAGAGGGGGATAGAAACCCCAAGCCGCCAAGCCGCACTGTATGAGATACGCAGCCTAGCCGTAGCTACCATGCCCAAAAGTTGCTGTGTGGTGGACTGTACTGTTAACAAGAAAAACAACCCAAATATTGTTGTTTTTTTGTATTGCCTAAAAGGCAGAAGGAGGGAGAAAAACCCTTGAAATGGCTCCAGGCGATCAGAAGGAAAGACAAGGATGGACAACTTTGGGATTCTGACCAGTTTGGTCTGGCGCAGGTTGAGCCGGTGGCTGTATGGAATTCCACAGTGAGCTAAACCTGTCTGAATGGGATCACATTCTTCAAACCCACATGTATTTTTATCCATTAAAAATAATAAAATGGCCCCTCCCCCCTGAATATTTGGTCACGTGCTCAATTTTGTTTATCTTTCCTAGAAACAAGGGGTAACTACCCCGGTCTCCCTTACCCAGTTAAAATGCAAGTGTAACCGGTTATTTTCTTGCCCGGTGCGGGATTCGATACGGGGTGTACTGCACCACAAGGCGACGTCACTAACCGCTCGGCTAAAGGGTCAGACCCGTTAGCTAGGGACTAACGTGTATTATTAGTAGTTTACAGTCGTCACCCTCTCCCGGAAGCGCGCCCTTGCGCTTTGTTATTCCCGCGCTCCGAAGAGACTTCTGAGGATCTGCACACTTCCGGATCCCACCACTGCCACCGGTTATTTTCTTGCCCGGTGCGGGATTCGATACGAGAGGGACTGCACCACAAGGCGACATCACTAACCGCTCGGCTAAAGGGTCAGACCCGTTAGCTAGGGGCTAACGTGTCTTATTAGTAGTTTACACAAGCATTGTTATCACATTATTATTGTCATCCTTAATTTAGTAGTATATCATGCATCATTGTATGCAGTCGTGTGTAATCCAGTAAAAAGCAATAATTGAATAAAATGCAAACATTTGTTGAAAATGTAGCCTAGTTCCTATGTAATTGTAGATGTCGCCATAAGACACATCTGGCCATTGAGTGGGGTTATTAACCCATTCCCCTGTTCGACTGAAAGGACACTGGCCACCGATACTGCGAATTTTTCGCAAATGTCGGTTCTTGTCCGCAGCAGCCAACGTAGCGACATAGTCAGTCATTTAAACCGTGTTCAAACTTGCCGGCTTCTATCCCCCTCTAGCGCCCCCCCCCGCTCTAACGTTCGAACGCGGAAGTGCAGCGGTCTATTGTAAAACGAGCAAACAACGCCAACCTCACTTTGGTTGTCATGGTTTCCCCTAGTGACATAGCTAAGGAAGACGTGAGTTCAAGCAATTGGTCGAGATGAAGGTCTGGACTCTACAATACTCTGAGGGGGAACATTTGTTTGTGGCCGGTACTTCAGACTGCACTCCAGCTGCCGGTCGCAGAGGGCTGAAAATCGGGACACTCCCGTTTTCAGTGGAATAATACACTCCTGATCTTATGAAGGCACCCTGAGCCCTTTCAAGATAAAGGTCATCTAACTTGACTTGCAGCTCCATTAATCTATTTTTTCTTTGACTGTTTACTTCAGATGTACTACAGCACTGACTTATTTCCCGGCGCAAATTACTGTCGTATTCTCTTTTTTCCCTGTTTAATTCTTTGCAGAAATGTACAGTATATCCCCTCATTTTAAATTTAGCAAATTCCCATTTGCCAATATTACCGTCTATTGATTCATTATCTTCCATGTCCTTTATTACTACTACTACTATTACTACTACTTTCGGCTGCTCCCGTTAGGGGGCGCCACAGCGAATCATCATTTCTTCCTATCTTGTGCATCTTCCTCTTCCTCTCACACCAGCCACCTGCATGTCCTCCCTCACCACATCCATAAACCTCCTCTTCGGCCTTCCTCTTCTCCTCTTCCCTGGCAGCTCCATATTCAGCATCCTTCTCCCAATATACCCAGCATCTCTCCTCCACACGTGTCCAAACCATCTCAGTCTTGCCTCTCTTGCTTTGTCTCCAACCCGTCCAACCTGAGCTGTCCCTCTAATATAATCGTTCCTAATCCTGTCCTTCTTCATCACTCCCATTGAAAATCTTGGCATCTTCAACTCTGCCACCTCCAGCTCCACCTCATGTCTTTTCATCAGTGCCACTGTCTCCAAACCATATAACATAGCTGGTCTCACTACCATCTTGTAAACCTTCCCTTTAACTCTTGCTGGTACCCTTCTGTCGCAAATCACTTCTGACACTTTTCTCCACCCACTCCACCCTGCCTGCACCCTCCTCTTCTTCACCTCTCTTCTGCACTCCCTGTTACTTTGGACAGTCAACCCCAAGTATTTAAATTCATACGCCTTCATCACCACTACTGCAGATCACAATGTCATCCGCAAACATCTTCGTCCACGGAGACTCCTGCCTGATCTCGTCTGTTCACCTGTCCATCGCCATTGCAAACAAGAAAGGGCTCAGAGCTGATCCTTGATGTAATCCCACCTCCACCTTGAACCCATCTGTCATTCCAAACCCCACAACTCACCACTGTCACACTGCCCTCATACATATCCTGCACCACTCCTACATACTTCTCAACCTGACTTCCTCATACAATACCACACCTCCTCTCTCGGCACCCTGTCATATGCTTTCTCTAAATCCACAAAGACACAATATAACTCCTTCTGGCCTTCTCTATACTTCTCCATCAACATTCTCAAAGCAAACATCACATCTGTGGTGCTCTTTCCTGGCATGAAACCATACTGCTGCTCGCTGATCATCACCTCTCCTCCTCTTAACCTAGCTTCTATTACTCTTTCCCATATCTTCATGCTGTGGCTGATCAACTTTATACCTCTGTAGTTGCTACAGCTCTGCACATCGCCCTTGTTCTTGAAAATCGGTACCAGTATGCTTCTTCTCCACTCCTCAGGCATCCTCTCACTTTCCAAGCTTGTGTTACACAATCTAGTTAAAAACCCCACTGCCATCTCTCCTCCACAGGTATGTCATCAGGACCAACTGCCTTTCCACTCTTCATCCTCATCATCCTTGACTATGACAGTCACTGATGACGAAAAATAAGTAAAGTATTGTCTCAAATATGCTTTCTCTTTTCCAGTGCAGTATTTGGTAGCTGTGGTTTTCTGTACCATGGCAGTTTTAAATACTGAAAGGTGTGGTTTCAATTGCACTCATAACTATAGCAAAATTACTTTCAAATACTTGATGCAAATGCTATTGCAATGAAAAGCGCTTTGAGTGGTTGGTAGACTAGAAAAGCTCTATATAAATGCAATCCATTTATTTATTTACCTATATTGTATTTTTCTCCTTTCTTAAAGCCTACAATCCTGAAGATCTTCAATATTGTTTTTCTAACAAACCCCTGTGGAGATTCTGGCTATTGCATTGGCATGTGACTCCAAATTTCAGAGATCCGTTGTTTGCGATATGGATATTCGAGGATCAGCTACTGTCTTGAATAGAAGGTTTCAAAAGGTCGTTTGAATGTAAATCTTCAGGGTTGCAGCTTGAAGGCCAGACCACAGTATCAAGGCTGTGTCTCATGTCATCTACATAAGCAGGGTTTATTTCAAGTTATTTTTGAGCTCTTACAGCTCATAGGATATCTGAGCCAAACCACAAAATGTATCATCACCATCGGTAAATACCCCTGACGGTGTTTTCGTCCCCCCCCCCCTTTCATCTTTTCAATCACGGGATTTTACATTGTTGAGGCATTGCGGATCAGGAGGCGAAACAGGACTCATCTTTGCCTAAGGGACAGAAGAGAAGCTCATCCTGTGCAAATGTGACTATCCACATGCACATGAAAAGTGAGTTGTATTCGACTAGTGAAAATCCTCAATCTCAGCTCAGACCGTCACAATGAAAAGCCCGAGGCTCAGTTTGCACAAAGAGGGATGATTTACGTTTGTGATCACACTGTACATTTCCCATGCTGTTTGCAGTTTTCACGAGCAACCTGGCAGTCCTATCCAGAAGGTAGTAGATGTGTGGTGGGTGAGTGGTTTGGTCAATAAGAGTCACACAGCGTAGTTTACCGATACCAACAAAACTGCCAAGAATAGATGGAATGAACTTCAAACAAATGGCACAGACTCGTAATCCGATTACCCGTTCAACCATGCATCCCGGTGGAGGAAAACGATTAGCAATAATGAGAGTGCAAAAGTGAAATGGAACAAGCAACCCACAACCCAGCGAGCAGCGAAGGTCACCGCAAGAACCCGGTTCACACCCCCGCGCTTCGACAGTTGCACACTCCATCCAGATGGGGCTTTTGGGTGGGCGTATGTGGGCCTTTAACCACAAGATTCATCTCACATCCAGGGAGGTGGTGGAGATGTGGCTAAATATGTTCAACCTTCTCCCCATTGATATTTATTAGTCAAAAAGGAGTAGGTTCTTTGTGATATCTCATATTGCGCTTTTAATTCTTTTTAGGTAATATTCTGAGAACTTTGTGGGCAGCTGTGAAATTGTGTGTGACTGCAAGAACGGAAAAAAGTAGAGTTTCCTGGAATGCAAACTTGACTTACGAATATTAAAGTGTGACAGGGTCAGCGTACCTGTAGCTCTTCAGCACAGCCAGTATCCCTGTTTCCCCAACACCAGCATCCAAGATACAGAAACCTAGGAGGAAAGGTTGAAACATATGGCAGTGATCACGACTACATGCCTCTTGTTAAACCCTATCAATCTGTAACGACCATGAATGAGTAGACCCGCTCCGTGGTGCGGGCGACCCGGGTTCGTGTCCCGGCTGCGGTGATTCCCAGCTGCCCCTGAATTCGCTACACTGGTGTCAGAAGTGGGACGGTCAGAGGTGGAAAAACCCGGTCCAGAAAGTCAAAACCCTAACCGTGTCTTTACTACATCCGTGTATTAAACCAGCTGATTTGGGAAACTAGTCAGTGCAATCTGATGGTTTGGTACATGGGTGGAGTAAAGACACGGTTAGGGTTTTTACTTCCTGGACCGGGTTTTTCCATCTCTGGGGATGGTGAGACCTTGAGGCCATCGGAAGCGCTTGTGCCCAGAGGCGTGAGGGAGCTGGTATGCTGAAGCGCGGTGATGCAGTTCCCGAAGGAGTGGGGGTAGTGTAACGACCACGAATGTGTAGACTCGCTAGCTGGTTGGCTAACGGGTTGAACCCTTCAGTCGACTGGTTAGCGCAGTCCGACCCGGGTTCGCATCCCGGCTGCAGCAGTTCCCGGCTGCCCCTCGAATTTGATACGTGGCTAGATGGGATACAGCCTCGAACGGAAGTGATGCAAAAATCACACCGGGCGTATTTCGTTGCTGTGACGATAACTAGCCTAGCTAACCTCCTGAGCTACCGCGAGTTTGGACTTTGGTTTTTAAAGCCAGATTGAATGATGAGTCGGATGAATTAGTCTGTAAGAGTGAGTTAACTAGAGTAAATCAGTGGCCTACTGTTGTCATTACATTAGCTAGCTAACGTTAGCTAATATTACATAACTTACCATCATCCCTATTTTCTTCAACATGCATGGCCAGTCTGTATAATTAGCATTAACAGTTATCTATATAGGTTCAAATAGCTAGCTAGCTAGCTATGTAGCGCACCTTAGTGAAATGAAATTAAAGCATGAACTGTGTGATGTAGCTACCTAGCTAGCTAACGTACATCTTAAAAATCCACTTAGCTAACGTAGCCAACGTTAGCTAACGTAACGTCACATTTGTAACGTTAGCTAAGCTATCGGTAGCTATGCTAACTAGCAAGATCATTTTTTTTACTAGCTAGATGATTAACGTTAGCTAGCTATGAAAACTCCCTCCTGACCAAAAGCCTTGTCTTTTGTTGAAAAAATGAATTTGGTCAGTGTGTCCTCCTCATATATATTTTTTAAATCCCCTCAAAAGATCTATGCGAAGGGAAACTGTGAAAATAGCCTTCGTGGGCTTCTTCTGAATTTGCCGCCATGTCTCTCAGGAGGTTAGCTAGGCTAGCTAGAGCCATAGCAACGAAATACCCCCAGTGAGATTTTTCATCACTTTCGTCCGCGGCTGTGCCCCATCTAGCCACAACCATCTACGGCACAACCAGGGGCGATTCTAGGATCAGAGCTTTAGGGGTGCTGAGCACGCAGAGTGCTAGCCCGCCAGGCAAGATAAATGTGGGGGGGGCGGGTGGATCAAACCATTTTCGAAGCATGGGGGGTGCTGTATTTTTGTTGTTAAAAAATTACGTTTAAACCACATACTGGATATGGTTTTGACGTTTCTTCAGCTTATTAAACATGGACATACAGTAAAAAATAAAAAATCTCTTCAATTTTAGGGGTGCTGGGGTTCAATTTAGGGGTGCTGCAGCATCCCCAAAAATGGGATAGAAACGCCTATGGGCACAACACAGGAGAGCTAACACATAAAGCCAAGACTCCGCATTCTACACCATCTACAGACCAGTGGCCACTCTTTCAAGGGTGAGGATGTGCACATCCTTGATAGGGAGGAACGCTGGTTTGAACGGGGAGTCAAAGAGGCCACCTATGTGACGAGGGAACGACCATCCCTGAACTGAGGGGGGGGGGGTTAAGAGTACATCTGTCACCATCTTACAATGCTGTGATTGCAACCATTCCCCAGTCCTCTGTGAACAGTACACGTGGCCATTGAAACTAAAGGTAATAGTCACAGCAATGTACATTTGAAACCAATGGTTTCGGCTGTTATGCCATTGTATTGTATTGTTTAGGAGGGTGGGACACCTGCAGTCAGTTGAGACTGAAGAGGTCACTTCGATGAGTGATGGAACATTTCTCTCAATAAACGCTGTGTCCAGATGAACTGATTCAACTTTCTTGGACCTATCTATCTGTCTATCTATCTATCTATCTATCTATCTATCTATCTATCTATCTATCTATCTATCTATCTATCTATCTATCTATCTCTCTTATATCTATCGGTCGGTCGGTCAGTCAGTCGGTGTATCTGTGTCTGTCTGTCTGTCTGCCTGTCGATCTATCTATTGATCTGTCTGTCTATCTAGTTATATTTTCCCCTGTCATGTGTGGTCTCAGGGTGGTTTTGCTCTGGCTCTTGGTTCGGCACGGAAAAGTCACTGAGGCCTCAGCAGGAAGTGAAACCCCGTCGACTGTGGAAAGGTTTACTAAGAAATTAGAATTTTACTGTGCATTCATGTTATCTCCCCCTACAAAACCAGGCCAAATCCAAAAAGAGAATTTCAAATCGTTGGGTAGGGAAGGTGTGGGGGTTTCCCCCACCGGATGGGATTTTCAGAACAAAACCATTCAGTCCCTCACTGACGCTACACTGCAGGGCCAGCAATCCCACATACATAGCTGCAGTTTTTTTTAATTTTTATTTTTAGATTTCTCTGTGAAGATGTGTGTTGATAGTTGTGTATCATCGGTTGTCATGAAGTTGTGGCATTGTGTTGCATGTACCGGTCCTTTTAAAACTAGCCTTTAAGATAACGCGAGTATCCGTCTGTAAGATAACGAGTATCCATGTTTTAAAAAATGGCATACACTCACACACACACACACACACACACACACAAACTTGCATGCATCCAAACATGCAATCAACACATACGCATTTTAAATCAACTGTCCAATGCGCAGTAGGTTAATTTCTGTATTGTTACATCAATTCACCACCTTTTATTTATTTTAAATGCAAAGAATTGCAGTTTCTTCATGAATATATCTGCCTACTTTGTCTTCTTGGATTCGTCCAGCCTCAAACAGCTCACCGAGGATCACTTCTTAACAATGTGATGGGCGGATGATTGTTGAGGCAATTGATCTGGTTGCCCTCTTCCTTTAACAGGCCTAAGCGCAGACACGTAGTTTGCAGTTTCTGTCAGAAGGGGGCAGTGTAACAATTGAAATAAAACAGCAGGCACGTCAAGTTGTTTGCCTGATGGGTCATAAACGGGGTCATACAGGTGCTGTTGTGCAGAAAAACAAAGGAGCGTTCAGTGAAAAGCATACAGAAGTGTGACCGGGACATAAGGAGGAGATGAGTTTCAAGATAGTGAGTCACTTTGAGTCACTTAGCTATGACAAAAACCTCAATAATCATCACCATGCCTCTTGATAAACCCTATCTATCTATCTATCTATCTATCTATCTATCTATCTATCTATCTATCTATCTATCTATCTATCTATCTATCTATCTATCTATCTATCTATCTATCTATGTTTTCCCTTCATCATTATAAGCATCATCATGATAATATATAATACATTATTGAGCTGCATCTGCCCTCCTTTCCCAAAGGCTTCAACTGAAAATTAACATCTCTGGATGTGGTTGGCATTCAAGAGTCCTGCTCATGGACACTTGGGCAGCTCAGATGCTCCACAGTGCCGCGTCTCATCATGAAGCGTAAGCTCAGTCAGTTGCTGTCTGACTAAATGTATAACTTCGTAAAACTACTATTATTAACTCTATTATTAAGTGTGGCCTTTTAATTTTAGAATTAATGGAGCACGTTATTGAAGGTCCTGGGTTAGAGACCCTGGGTAGTCCAAGCTTGGGGGTCGTCCCGGTTCGTTCTCTGTGTGGAGTTTGCATGTTCTCCCCGTGTCTGCGTGGGTTTCCTGCGGGGGCTTCGGTTTCCTCCCACAGTCCAAAGACATGTAGGTGAGGTGACTCGGCCGTACTAGATTGTCCCTAGGTGTGAATGTGTCGGCCCTGGGATGGACTGGCGGCCTGTCCTGGGTGTCTCCCCGCCTGCTGCCCAATGACTGTCGGAACTGCCGTTCTGCATGGGCTAGCAGTTAGCTTAGCCTGCCCCACTTCTGCCTCCTGTCAGACCGCCCTCGGTGTTTCCTCTTCGGGCGCAACTCCAGGCAGGGGCCGTGGTCCCTGGGCCTACCGGACGACGGTGGGAAGATGGTAGAGGAAACACTGGCATGTATAGGCAGCTGCTCCTTACTGTGACGAGCAATTCTATTCCGTTTAGTTTGTGGTTTCTACTCTCTAGTTGTAGTAATTTATGTGTTTTGATTGTATCCATCTACGTAAAACCCTCCGTTTTAATTTGGCTTTTCTTAACTTTGTGTTGTTTTTCATACACTTTTGCATTTGGTTAGTTTTTTGGGGGTTTTTTTTTGCACCTGTTGAAGAACTCCAGCACATTCAGATTTGCTTTTAATGAAATCTCTCATCATCAGCCGCTTCTCCGGGGTCGGGTCGCGGTGGCAGCAAGCTAAGTAGGGCACTCCAGACGTCCCTCTCCCCAGCAACGCCCTCCAGCTCCTCCTGGGGGATCCCAAGGCGTTCCCAGGCCAGAGTGGACATGTAGTCCCTCCAGCTTGTCTGGGTCTACCCCGGGGTCTCCTCCCTGTTGGACGTGTCCGGTAAAACATCCAAAGGAAGGCGCCCAGGAGGCATCCTGATCAGATGCTTGAACCACCTCAACTGGCTCCTTTCGACGTGAAGGAGCAGCGGCTCTACTCCGAGCTCCCTCCGGATGTCCGAGCTCCTCACCCTATCTCTAAGGCTGAGCCCAGACACCCTCCGGAGGAAACTCATTTCAGCCGCTTGTATCCGCGACCTCACCCTTTCGGTCACTACCCAAAGCTCATGACCACAGGTGAGGGCTGGAACGAAGATTGAATGAAATGTGTGTTAGAAATCATGTGTATAATAATAATAATAATAATTATTATTATTATTGCCACTGCTGTTTGTACATATGAGGCATGACTAAACCTTTGCTACATACTTTGCGTACTGTTGCAGAGGGTTTCCTCACATATGCACATCCTTGGCTCAACTACGTCCAGACTCAAACTTACAAATCAGCGTATCAGCATGCAACTCTTTGAATAACCTCATAAACAGAATTAAATTACTGCTCCGTGTTGTCGGTGCTCTCAGCCGTGGATGCTCTCTTCGATAAGGACCTGTTAGGAACTACACCACGTTCCTCGGTTCGGCTGCAGAGCAGCGTTGGCCACAGAGCGGACGGTAAAGAATCAGCGGCCATACTGGGCACAGCGCTCACAAACCGGAGGCTAGCGGTCCTTGGCTAGCTCGTGTTTAGCTTGACAGCACCCTGCCGTTGATAAATAGCAGCAGGTCTTTCTCAGCCCTATTGCAGCTCTCCAATGCATCTCCGCAGCTGAGATTGAATCTTCCCCATTCATTAGACTAAGTGGATGAGGCCCTCTAATAGGGGCTCCCTTCCCCTCAATAATTGCCGTTGATTGGCGTAAATTAGACTCTAGTTGCCAGACGAGTGATTCTCGACGACGATAATCCGATTCCCAACTCAAACTAATAGGATTTTAACTCTGGCTTCGGCCTAATGTCCGTCTGCAAACCCTGGCAATGGCCCTATGCCCCATCTCGTCCACGTCCTCTGGATCATATCTTGGCAGGGCCTCGGCCAGGGCTCGCAGCACTGTATGGATGAGAGGCAGAGGGGTTGGGGGGACATTGTCGTCCTTCACCCCGTGCCTCAGTGACTCATGGCCTGGAACACATTCAAGACGGACGCATCAATCGGTCATTCATGCGGTCACTTCCATCCTCGAGAGAACAGGCCTGTGGGTGAGGCGGGGCGAAGCGGAAAGCATGCGTTGTGTATTGTGTAGCCTCTCGTGGGAAACGCGTACAACTTCTACCTGAATCCGAATACGTACCCTGTGAATACGGAGCGGAGAGGCTTGATCCTCAGCGAGAAGTTCACTTTTGAAACGACCGGGGTTCACGAGTGACGCCGTGGATTTTCACCCAACTCTGCAGAAGAAGAAAAAAAAGGAGGGGGGGAGGAGGGGGTTGGCGTGATGGGTCATGAGCTTGACTACACACGTTTATCTGTGACTTTACATGCACCACATTCTGAATTACAGGAAACGTCGGCCAGCTGGTCGGTGTTCCTAAAACCTCTGATGAGGCAGTCAATACGTGAATATTACAAGCTAACGCGGACATTTCTATCAACCAGCGACGTGACCGGAACAAAAAGTGGCACCTAGATGCATTTTCTGCGGTTTGCTGCAGACTTTAAACCAGGAACCTGCTTTTGTTTGTCGTTTTTTTCACATGAAGGGGCAGCAATTAAAGTTTTTACCAACTTGTCATTGAGCTAAAGCTGCTTTTGGCACTTGTTTTCTTCTGATGAGCTGCAGGATGTGCTTTGTTCTTCGAACACGGCTGTTTCGTTGAAACAACGCTTCAAAATGGGCGTAGTGACAGCAAATCGGACGCACAGCACCGTCACGCCTGAACCTGGGACGAGTCGCCTTTGTGCGTATTGTGATGGCCCGCTTTGCGTTGTGTGACTGCACATCGCATCAGAGGACTGTTCAGCAGGTGACGTTTTGCAATAAGAAACAAGCAAGTTTTACGTCGACAGAAATAAAGGACTTTTCTATTTGTTGTGGAAATAGTAGATATGGTCAGTAGAATTGTATTTGAATAAAAAGTCCGGGCTCATATTGGATCATATCTGTTTATTTTTTTACCCCTTTTCTCCCCAGTTGTACTTGGCCAACTACCCCACTCTTCTGAGCCGTCCCGGTCGCTGCTCCGCCCCCTCGGGGAGGCCTGCAGACTACCACATGCCTCCTCCCATACATGTGGAGTCACCAGCCGCTTCTTTTCACCTGACAGTGAGGAGTTTCACCAGGGGGGGCGTAGCAGGATCACGCTATTCCCCCCCCCCCGGAACAGGCACCCCGACCGACCAGAGGAGGCGCTAATGCAGCGACCAGGACACATACCCACATCCGGCCTCCCACCCGCATGCCAATTCTGTCTATAAAGACGCCTGAGCAAGCCGGAGGTAACACGGGGATTCGAACCGGCGATCCCCGGGTTGGTAGGCAACGGAATAGACCGCCACGCCACCCGGACGCCCCTATAATGGAAGGATAAAACAATCAGAAGGGAGCCAAAGGCACCGATGGTGTTTTCCTTTTCCTTCCATGCGGCGTGTGAGGCAGGACATGACGTCATCCTGCCTGTCAGCAGCAACAATGAAACCGATCAGAAACGGTGCGTAGCGGCTTTATAGACGAAGTGTAGCTCCAAGTGTTCTACATTAGAAAGAAGCGGACAGAGTACAACAAGCAGAGAAAGCTGTAAAACCTCGGTGTGAAGGTGCTCCACAAGCAACAACAGAACGAAAATGAAAAAAAAAACAACTTACGAGCATACAGTATAACAAAATGAAATGTTATGACAAAAAGATGAATGTGAAAAATGATAACGTGAATAAAGCGGTGATCAAGTTAAAGTAACGCAAGAGAGAGGAATAAGAGGTGGTTTTAATGAAAAGCTATGCTAGTTAGCTAAAATAAGCCTTCAGTTGAAGGTGTCCACTGAATAATAATAATAATAATAATATTAATACAATATGTCCAGATGTTTAGGTGAGGGACAATCTAAGCAGTTTGGCATTTACCTGAGGGGATGAACCTTCTCAACATCAAAAATAAGCTTGGTGTTCAGGCCAGGACAGCAGTGTTTCCAGGGACCTGCGTCATAACCTACTCTTAAAACGACGAATCCCCCCCTTAACTCTACAGGGCCCCCGGTCGTTGCGGCGTTTGGTTCGAGCGATCCGATTCTTCGCCTCCCGAGCACATCCGCCTCAGCATCCAGCGCCGGTTGTCGAGGATGCTGACCCGCTGCATACGCCCTCCGTGACAACAGCCAGTTCATAAGAGGAGGACGCCCCAATGTTTTGTCACCGAGACGATAAGGGAACGGTGCTATACTACTATAAGGCCCGAGGACTAATGAATCTCCACTCCATTACCCCTGAATCGGACAGATTGCTCTCCCGGAGAAATGAATTGAGTTTTTTGTATTTGTGAGATCATTCTCCCTCCATTAACTGCTCTTTATCCCATCTCTTCATCACAGGCAAATCAGGTTAGGCAGCCATGATTAGCTGGGGTGGCCTCCCTTTTTAAAAGGTAATTGGGTTTGGCGGCTCAGCTGATAGTGCCATTAGGACCAATAAAGGCAGGGCTTGGCTCATCGAGTGAAACAGATTCTTCAGGAGCAGATGGTCGACGGAGGGAGAGGCCTCTGATGCACTGACGCCGAAAACAAAGTTTGTGTAACCAAAGTAGTCCGGTGGTGGTGGTGGTGGTGGTGGTGGCGGCGGGCGGGGGGTGGGGGGCATCCAGTCAGCATGAACCTTCTCCCCCCTCCCTCTCCAGATATTCCCATCTTTCGTTGTCTTGATCGTGGATACGGTGACTGACAAAAAGGTCACGTCATAATCGCTCTTGCGTAAAGAGACCGGGATTTCACTCCTGCCTACAACGACCACGAGCGGTCAAAACGACCGCCGGTTTTTAAACTCTACATTCTGCCAAGATGCATACCCAACCGAGATATCAATGCGCTGCACATGTCGGCAGGTCTGTTATGAAACTGACACCAAAATTAACCATTTTAACAACTACAATACTATTTCTAAGTTGCTCGAACGCCGGCGAAGGCGTTGGAATTTTACAAGCTACCTGCTAGCGTGTTTTCACGCGGTCACCCTTGCGACCGTTGATGGACGTTGAAGGAAGGCCTCCCCCCCCCACACACACACACAATAATCGATGCCCCCCCCTCCCCCCGGTATCGCCCACTGTCATCTGGACCAGAGGAAAGGTGAACTCGCCGGTTTCCGAGAAACCCAGCGGAGCCCCCCAGATAAGCTTACCGTGTCTCGGGCTTCGTTCTATGGGAAAAAGGTGCATTAGTGGTGACAGGAGGGCCGGCGGGGACCCGAGCTGATGGGAGATTTAGACGGCTGGAGGTGGGCTTGTGTATTATGTGGCGCGCTTTTGCTGTGACCGTCTCCCTCTTATCTCTTCCACCACGGGAGTCCGATGCCGCCCCCCCACCCCCACGTGCTCCTCTTATCTGCCGGCCGGACTTGGTTTTTCCCCTCCGTTCTGGCCTTCCCGGAACCGTCCCAGCTAGCGGACAGCAGGGCTGGAAACGTGAAAGGTGACTCTGTGGGGTTTACCCCCTCGAGCCAACCGACGGCGAAGGAGGGTGCGCTGTAAAGAGAGGTCGTCTTCTTTCTCTTCGGTATCATCTTTTAATCATCGGCGGGATTTGATTTCAAGTCAGGGCCACATTTATAATGCGATTGACCAGGCTCTGTTGACCTTATCGGCCCCGGAGAGGGCTGTGCTTTGCTGCAAAACCCAACAAGCTCTTTCAATGAAAGGCTATTTCTTCCCCCCCCCCCTCCTCCTCCGTGTTTGCCATTGGCGTAAAGACCTGAGCGTTTTCCAGGATTATCGGCAACGAAGGACGGATGCTTTTTTTTATCGAGGGCCGGGATAAAAGAAGAAGAAGCACCTTCACGAGAGGGAAAGGAGAGGGACGATGAAAAGCTCGGCGGCTCTGTTTTGATGCTGCGCTCGTTGCACGGGGGAGGGGGGGGGCGGGGAGGGTGGGGAGGGATCACAGGAGGCCACGGCGCGTTTTCACCTGAGAGCTGCAGATTTTCAGCCTCCCTAAATAAAACATTGTGTCACCAGGCGCCAGTAAGTGTCCCTCTAAGAGCAGGGGTGGGTGGGGGGGGCACGGAGATGGTTGGTGGTGGTGGATGGGGGGGAGAGGGGGGGAGAGAGGGGGCGTCCAGGTTAAGTTGTTTGAAAGGCCCCGGGTATTAAGAGGCATTTTACACTTAAGAAGTTGGTTTCGCTGGGTTTTCTGTTTCCCCTCTTATTGATTGATGCTCAACTATCAATGCATAATAGAAAAGCACTCAGAGCAAATGCAGGGTTATGGCCTTGGGAGGGAGCCGGCAGACGAGACTGTGGAGCCCCCCCCCCTCCCCTCCAACCACCCACACACACACACACAACCCCAACCCCATCCAATGCCATTATTGGCCCATAAAGGATCCCTCGGGAAGGCCATGGTGTTCAGATCAGCACACACCAAATACCCAATTAAAAAAGGCTTTAAATTCCCTCCTCTTTCCTGGGCAGAAATCAATCTGAATTCAATCTATTCGGCTAGGATTCCGACAGAGCAGGTAATTGCCCATAATCGGTCAGCTAGGTGACAACAGCTTACAGGGGAGACACTAACACAATCAGGTATCTGCTTTCAGCGGGCGTCCGAGGCGTGTGGGCCGCGTGGGCCGGGGCGTGGGCCGGGGCGCGTGGGCCGGGCCTGGCGGGGGGGGGGGGGGAACAGGCAAGAGTGCAGTTTATGGAGCCAATGAGACAAAGATGTGTATAAAGTTACACCAAGTCCTCCATGGCGGGAGGCTCGCGTTCAGATAAAGAGGGGATGATACTTCCCAAAACGTCCCGCCGCGAGGCGGCGATTAACGCCGCGTGCTGGAACGAGCTAGAGAGGAGGCCGTCCCACTCTGCCGCGTGTCAAAACACATTATTAGCTCGATTGTACAAGATCACCTCTGGATCGTCCCACTGAAACGCGAGCCCGCCGTTACAGGCGTGGCGGCCTTTTTCCTCTCTCTTCGAGACTTTATCGATAACGTTCAGACAAACGGCGAGTTTCAAGAACCAAAAGAAATAAAGAGAGGCGGCGATTCTTATGCTGGCATGGCAGGACTTAGCACACGTAGCAGCAGGATGTGACTGGAGCTGGTTTCCCTCTTTACGGGCTGGTCTCCTGAGGATGACGTAATGATGACGCGCACGGGTCAGTGCGTTTGTTGTGACACTCGAGCCATTAATACGTGATTACATAAAATGGACTGGATATCACGTGCATGTCGGCCCAAATAATCTCTTATTCACTCTTTTTGATAAAAATGTACTTTTTTTTTAGATACCTGCTTTCTATCCAGTAGCGGTGATGCGTTGCTGATGAGAAATTGTCACGTGGAAACCTCGTGACTCCGAATGATGTTTACATTACATTACGTGACACCACGTTACATTACGTTACAGTACGTGACGTTACATTACGTTACATTACGTTACATTACATTACATTACGTTACATTACAGTACATTACATTATGTTGCAATACATTACATTACCGTACATTACGTCACATCACGTTACATCACGTTACATCACGTTACATTACATTACGTTACATTACGTTACATCACGTTACATTACGTTACATTACAGTCATTTAGCCGACGCTTTTATCCAAAGCGACTTACAGTAAGTGCATCATTTCACGTCGGAAACCAGGAGAACTACTAGTCATCAGAGGTCATAAGTGCATCTAAACAAGCGTCTAAGAGCAAAACCAGTGCTGAAGTAAAAGTGCAAGAAAGAGATTTTCTTTTTTTTTAAATGAGTGAATACGGTAAGTGCTTAGAGGAAGTATTACTATAATTATAGATTCACGTCATCCTTTGAGTGATTTTTTTACATAAATCAACAAGAAATTAAACCATTAAAAATCCATTATACAGTTTCTGAAAAATGCAAATAATGTCTCAAATATTTTTTTTTCTGCACACATGAAATTAAATCTAGTAAATTCTTTGCATTTTCTCCCAGTGCATGTATATATATATATATAGAGCTATATTATGTAAGGTGTATATATGTATGTATGTATGTATGTATATATATATATATGTGTGTGTATGTATATATATATATATAACTTTGTTTAAATAAACACTTAACGGTAGGGAAAGTGCTCCACAAATATATATATATATATATACACATATAAAGCTATATTATGTAAGGCGTATATATGTATTTATGTATGTATATGTGTGTGTGTGTGTGTGTGTGTGGGTATATTTTCTATAACTTCGTTTAAATAAACACTCAATGGTAGGGAAAGTGCTCAACAAATATATATATATATATAATATAAATATAAATATATATATATATAAATATACATATAAAGCTATATTATGTAAGGCGTATATATGTATATATGTATGTATATATGTGTGTGTGTGTGTGTGTGTGTGTGGGTATATAAACACTCAACGGTAGGGAAAGTGCTCAACAATATATAATATAAATATAAATAAATATATGTATATATAAAAATATATATTTATAGTAGAGTCTGTTGCTCACCAGGCAGTGCTGTAACGCTGGTTGGCTCTGGCTAGTAACTTGATGTCCAGGGGTCAGCCAAGGTCAGCGGAGGTCAGGGGTCAGCGGCAGAAGGCTACAATTAATGCGTCTCTCAATAAAAATGGGAGCTAATATTACCAACGCTCTCTCCCTCTCCCTCTCCCTCTCCCTCTCCCTCTCTCCCTCTCCCTGCGCTTCGGCTTTGCCGGAGTGCAGAGGGAATTCCTCATAGCGGACAGCGCGGGGCCGACAGCTTGGCTCTGGAAATTGCTTTTTGTAATGGGGCCAGGCTGCAAAAGTGGCTGCAGACTTTTAATTGACCAATCAAAAGGAAAAAAAAGAAAAAAAGTGGGGGGGGGGTCCATTCTTCAGACAGGAAGACATGAGTCAATCCAATCTGTTTCATTTCCTGCTGGGTCCACGGCTCTTAAAGAACACAGCACATCAGCACAATCGCTAATGATTATATCGAATAGCCCGTCGCATCGAAAGAGCTCCTGACTCGGTTATGATGCACGCAAGCATACGCGCGGCGAAAATTACTTCATTATCTTCTTTGGTGTGTTATTTTATCTCTTTGCTGAAGGATGAAAAAAAAACAAAAAACCAAAGGATCGCATTAGGAAGGCCTGATTAAATCACAAGGATGTGAGCCGTCCGGAGGCCTTGAGACGTAGGAAGGCTCGGTTGAGGGTGCTGGGAACACATTCCTCCATGCTCCCCTGCCAGGTCTCCATCAGAGGGAGGACGGGTTGGAGACCGGGAGGAGGCATCCCAGCCTTACAAGTGCGTGGGGATTTTGAAAATACAAGCAATGTTGTGTGTTTAACGGGCCTTTATAAGCGACCGGGCTTCTCAGGAAACACCGTTTCCTTCGAGAGGAGGAAACCCCGGTATCCGTCAGTCTGCAGTCCTGTGTGGCTGCTCTCAGCGACAGAGTTGAAATGTGCTCACCGTCATTTGTCCATAGGGGGGCGTACAGCGCTCTCCGTTTACCTACTGCCCACCAAGGCACACTCATCCCCTGGTTTCCTTGACAGGGATCTCGTTTCAGATGACGCTAAACATTACCACTGGCACACTTGACATTATAACGGCCCGTACCTCGCAGCACATTATGGGAAATATAAGCGATATATCCTCGGCACGCGAGGATCCGCTGGAGGACGAGGCCCCGACTCCGCACAGCGCCGCACCACGACTCAATGCCGTCGTTTATCATCTTTTAAACGGCATCGTATGGCGAGGAACTAATGTCATCTTGACGGTGATTCACAAAGAGTGACGGCGACGAACTGTTGGCTAAAACTCCTCAATAAGGAGGTGTGGAAATTTTTTTTTTTTTTTTTTGTGGTTGCTTTTTCTCCTGTTTTTCTCCCCAATCGTACTCGGCCAATTGCTCTATTTTCCACACCGTCCTGGTCGCCACTCCCATACGCGTGGAGTCGCCAGCCGCTTCTTTTCACCCGACGGCGAGGGAGTTCCACCGGGCCCAGATAGCAAAACTGCTGCGGCCCGGACCCGTCCCGCACCCGGCACGTCGTCCGGCCCACATACCGCGTGGAACGACGGCACTTGGGGCGGTCCGCTCCTGTTTGCCAGAGCTGGGCCAGAACCGAGCCATAGCAATGCCGCATGTGCCACATATTTGCCAAAGGTGGCCCATATTTGTTTTGTGATATTTGGGCCATATTCATCATTCACCACACGGGCCACTTCAGGGCCACATCCAGATCACATGTTGCCCAGAGCGCCGCATCTTTGCCAGAAAAGGCCCCACATGTGATTTGGCACATTTGGGCCATATTTGCTGTTATACATGTGGGCCACTTCAGGCTCACATCCGGTTTGTCAGGGCCAGAAGAAGGCCACCACTGCCGCATCACTGCATGAAGCGGCCCACATCCGGATGCTATCTGGGGAGGGCACGTGGCGGGTGGGAGGATCACGCTATTCCCCCAGTCTCCCCCCCCCCCCCCAACAGGCGCCCCGACCGACCAGAGGAGGCGCTAGTGCAGCGACCGGGACACCTACCCACATCCGGCTCCCCACCCGCAGACACGACCAGTTATGTGTGTAGGGCGACCGACCAAGCCGGAGGTAACACGGGGATTTGAACCACCGATCCCCATGTCGGTAGGCAACGGATTAGACCGCCGCGCCACCCGGACGCCATTAACCGTCTTTTAAATGCGTATGATGAAGAACTTTTGTCATATGGTGAGTCACAAAGCGACAAACTGTGAGCCAGCCTGTCTCACAAAAGGAGGTCTGGCGTGTCTAAAAGCAGACTCACCTGGAAACCGGTTCTGGTTCGGTCCTGTCGCACATGTGAGCAGGTGTGGAGTCGTCCACTTTTCCATATCGCCAAGCTGAGCAACACACGGCACCCCAGAAGCACCGCCGGATTATTTTGTGTGCAGCTGGAAAAAACCCCAAAAAAAAGGATCATGTGGGTCTAATGGCGTGCACACAACCGTGACGTAGGGCGGCCTCCATGTGCCGGTGCAACTCGGAGGCTTTGTTGACTCGCCGTGTTGCCTCCACGCCGCGGTGTGTGTTTGTGAGAGCAGCTTGTATTTGATTTCACAGGGGCGATAAACATGCCGGTCTTTTCCACATCGCTGTTGTCCCGACACGCTCAGCTGAGAGGGAGACGCTCTTAAGTGTCGGCCCGAGGATGGGGGCTCTGCAGGTCAGCTTTCACACGCGCACACCCCCACGCGCACACACACACAGACACACACAGACACACACACACACACACACACACACACAACACAACACCTATCACGTTTCAGCCCACAATATGGGTGGATGTTACTGTTAGTGTCCCTTTGCCCCCACCGGATTAAACAGCGATGTGCGGTGCAAAAATACAAACGCCTCACCCCCCCTCCAAAAAAAGGTGGTAGCTGCTTGGAAACAGTGACGGCCCACAAAACGACCTCTGACGCGGCGGAAATGTGGAACATCGTTTCCGTGATAGAAACGCTAGGATGTGACGTTTATCCCCGAGTCTTATTTCTTCCCCCCCCCTCCCTCTTCTCCCCAATTCTCCTCAATTGCATCCGGCCAACTGCTCCGCCCCCTCTGCCGGTCCGGGGAGGCCTGCAGACTACCACATGCCTCCTCCAATACATGTGGAGTCGTCAGCCGCTGCTTTTCACCTGACAGTGAGGAGTTTCACCAGGGGGACGTAGCGCGTGGGAGGATCATGCTATTCCCCCCCCCCACCCGAACAGGCGCCCTGACCGACCAGAGGAGGCGCTAGTGCAGCGATCAGGACACACGCCCACATCCGACTTCCCACCCGCAGACACGGCCAGTTGTGTCGGTAGGGACGCCCGACCAAGCCGGAGGTAACACGGGGATTCGAACCAGCGACGCCTGTTTTGGTATGGCAACGGAATAGACCGCTATGCTACCCGGACGCCCCTCCTGAGTGTTATTTCTGAGTGTTTCTTTCTCGGTTGCTTCTCAAAAAGAGTAAACAACATTCACCTCATGTGTTTTTTACGTGAAAAATACAGCGATGTGCAGGATAATGTGGGTTCGTGCAGGATAATGTAGGTTCGTTCAGGATAATGTGGGTTCGTGCAGGATAATGTAGGTTCACGCAGTATAATGTAGGTTTGTGCAGGGTAATGTAGGTTCGTGCAGGATAATGTGAGTTCGTGCAGGCTAATGTAGGTTCGTGCAGGATAATGTGGGTTCTAGCAGTAGGTAAGGTGCAGGAGAATGTAGGTTCGTGCAGGATAATGTGGGTTCTAGCAGTAGGTAAGTGCAGGAGAATGTAGGTTCGTGCAGGATAATGTGGGTTCTAGCAGTAGGTAAGTGCAGGCTAATGTAGGTTTGTGCAGGATAATGTGGGTTCTAGCAGTAGGTAAGTGCAGGCTAATGTAGGTTTGTGCAGGATAATGTGGGTTCTAGCAGTAGGTAAGTGCAGGAGAATGTAGGTTCGTGCAGGATAATGTGGGTTCTAGCAGTAGGTAAGTGCAGGCTAATGTAGGTCCGTGCAGGATAATGTGGTTCTAGCA